>NW_026857601.1:0-22450 GCF_026571515.1 Ruditapes philippinarum | reverse complement strand
GTCTTTTTATATCTGGCGAAACCGGCTGTCTAGCTTAAAAAAAAACGACAACAAACCCGGGCCACTTAACATAACGGTTAATCAAGCAGAACTTATCAGTATTTTATGAAAATTAAAATCGCGTATAAGATTCAAATATCCGATGTTGTATCATTATGTGTCAAAAATATGGGGCTGTATAAATCACACTTCATGTACATTTATTTACAGCTTAATCGTTAAAGCTCTTATACAATGTCCAACATCGCCGATGCAAATCATTCAAATGGGGTTACTTTCAGTCAAATCATGTTTTTTATACTAGGTAAAACCTTTCATAAAGTATTACTAACACTGGTATATTTTGACATCATAATGTAAAGAAAATAAACAAAAAAAGTTATGCAAGTTTCCCATTATTAACTTATTTTACATATCTCATACATTATCAAAATCCATTTATTTCTAAATTAATCCAGTTTTGTGTATCAATAATACTTATGGCCAAAACCGATACATTTCATATAATAACCTACTACAAACCTCCAATAAAAACTGAAATAATTACGGCATTTAATTCAAGTTCAATTTGAAGATATAATTAAGAATAAAATTGTTTTGTAGAAAATCTCTTACTTCTGATTAAAACCAGTTCATACTGTAGGATGAGAAAAGTGCAATGTACCATCACTGTATTATTAAAGTTAGGGTTTGATTTTATCATGCTTGTTATTTAGTAAAATAATGTAATAAATTTGAGCATGCTTTACAAGATATTCAATATTTATTTGAGTTTCAAATTAAAAATGAAATGGAAATTGAAAAAAAAAACATCTCACGTTCAACTAGATATAAACCTGAAAATAAATATGTATCTTTTTTCATAATTTGATGAAGGTTTTCAAACTTTGGGTAATGGAGAAACTTGAAAACATATTTTAGTGCAATTTATATACTATAAGTTGTTAAGCTATTTAGCATATCAGGCTTTTGCCGCATTTATATCATTTCTTATTCATAAAATTTCTAATTTTAATATAATTAGAATAATAAAATTTTATCTCTAAACATTTTATCTCAAAGCAACTGCAATTTGATACCAACTTAAAATCGAAAATGTATCTTTTATATACACGTACATGCATCTTTAAAGGCTCATTACATGCACAGTACCCCCCAACAACAACACCAAACAAAAGAAAAAAAAAACAAAACAAAAAAACAAAGAACAAACAAAAAAAACAAAAAAACAAACATGTTTTCTTCAAAAGCTAAGTGTCTTATTATAAGTGATTTAAATGAACTGAATATTCAACAAAAAACTTTTGCTCTTTGGTAATTTTGAAAGAAATATGGATTCAGTATACTTGTATGGAAACCAAAGTGACGATTTTCATATACTTTTTTGCTACCTTACGACAAATCATCTCACATTTTATTTTCTTATTTTGTGCGAAAAGCACCATCCATTAAAATCATCATTTAACACGTGTTTACTTCCTGAACTTGAAATTGATGGTAATAAAGTCAGCAAAATGTAAGCAAAGGAGTGCTTTGATTTACATATAAAATACTAAAATCAGTGTAAATGAACTGATTGCCAGAGCGCATACAAAGCAAAGGAATGCTCAGATATATGACAAATATCAGATAAAACTATTGGCAAAACGTTTTCAAAACACCACAACTAAAAAGATTTTGAAAAAAAAAAAATAATAGGATTTTAAGGCTAAATCGGTCTTTAAAAAGCATTTTGTAAATATTAGCAATTGCTATTTAAAGATGGGAAATGTGCTTACAAGATTATATGATATGTTTAATTGAAACACAGTGCAATGTAATTTGAAATGTATAAAAATTAAATTTGCGAAATTAATACGTTATATCAGTACAACATTTAATGATAATTATGACAAAATAGTTGCTTGTATAGATTAGATTTTATGAAATATTAACGTATAAAAATGGAACCAAGAATATTCATCTCATTTCCATAACTGAGAAATATTTTAAATGCAACCTGCATTAAACACTAATAAAAACCTTTGTTCATTTTGCCAGCAAGAAAGATAACGGTGAAGGAAAACAATATATTATTGCCAAATTTCTTAGCCATACATTTTATAACCTTATGTAAATTTCGTGGAAGAATGCAAACACCTGCATTATTTCTTTCTTAAAGTTAAATCACATATCAGGACAGATAACCGCATTTTGATACGTCAAACTTTTATTGATATACCTAAGTAATATGTACAAAAGATCTAGGATTATACAAAATGGCCGATATGTTGTTTTTATTGAAATACTAAAGTCAAAACAAATATCTTAAAAGGCAGTAAGAAACAAGAAATGTGTCCATAGGACACGGATGCCCCGATGCGCCACTGTTCTGTCAATCTTATGACTCTAGGTCAAATATTTTTTGGATTACATGTGCTGCAAGTTGAAAACTAAAAATCAACAAAGGGCCATAATTCTGTTAAATTTGATCGCAGCAAAAATTCCTTCCTTTACTACCATCTACACATTAAGGTTGTTCAACCCTGGAAGTTTAAGCAAAATCTGCCATCCGAATTAAGTGAAGTTGCGTTCACAAAATTTGTACATAGTATATAGTGAAAAAATCAACAAAGGGCTATAATTCTGTTAAATCTGGTCGCAGCAAACATTCCTCCCTTGTCGCAGCAAACATTCCTCCCTTTACTACCATATACACATTAAGGTCGTTCATCCCTAAAAGTTTAAGCAAACTCTGCCATCCGGTTTAAGAGGAGTTGCGTTCACAAAATTTCTACATAGTATATAGTGAAAAAATCAACAAAGGGCCATTTTTCTGTTAAAATTGGTCGCAGCAAATTCCTTCCTTTAGTACCATCTACACATTAAGGTTGTTCATCCCTGGAAGTTTTAGCAAATTCTGCCATCCTGTTTAAGAGGAGTTGCGTTCACAAAATTTCTACAGAGTATATAGTGAAAAAATCAACAAAGGGCCATAATTCTGTTAAATTTGGTCGCAGCAAATTCCTTCCTTTAGTACCATCTACACATTAAGGTTGTTCATCCCTGGAAGTTTTAGCAAAATCTGCCATCCGGTTTAAGAGGAGTTGCGTTCACAAAATTTCTACAGAGTATATAGTGAAAAAATCAACAAAGGGCCATAATTCTGTTAAATTTGGTCGCAGCAAAAATTCCTTCCTTTACTACCATCTACACATTAAGGTTGTTCATCCCTGGAAGTTTAAGCAAAATCTGCCATCCGGTTTAAGAGGAGTTGCGTTCACAAAATTTCTACATAGTATATAGTGAAAAAATCAACAAAGGGCCATTTTTCTGTTAAATTTGGTCGCAGCAAATTCCTTCCTTTAGTACCATCTACACATTAAGGTTGTTCATCCCTGGAAGTTTTAGCAAATTCTGCCATCCTGTTTAAGAGGAGTTGCGTTCACAAAATTTCTACACAGTATATAGTGAAAAAATCAACAAAGGGCCATAATTCTGTTAAATTTGGTCGCAGCAAATTCCTTCCTTTAGTACCATCTACACATTAAGGTTGTTCATCCCTGGAAGTTTTAGCAAAATCTGCCATCCGGTTTAAGAGGAGTTGCGTTCACAAAATTTCTACAGAGTATATAGTGAAAAAATCAACAAAGGGCCATAATTCTGTTAAATTTGGTCGCAGCAAATTCCTTCCTTTAGTACCATCTACACATTAAGGTTGTTCATCCCTGGAAGTTTTAGCAAATTCTGCCATCCTGTTTAAGAGGAGTTGCGTTCACAAAATTTCTACACAGTATATAGTGAAAAAATCAACAAAGGGCCATAATTCTGTTAAATTTGGTCGCAGCAAATTCCTTCCTTTAGTACCATCTACACATTAAGGTTGTTCATCCCTGGAAGTTTTAGCAAAATCTGCCATCCGGTTTAAGAGGAGTTGCGTTCACAAAATTTCTACATAGTATATAGTGAAAAAATCAACAAAGGGCCATTTTTCTGTTAAATTTGGTCGCAGCAAATTCCTTCCTTTAGTACCATCTACACATTAAGGTTGTTCATCCCTGGAAGTTTAAGCAAAATCTGCCATTAGGTTTAAGAGGAGTTGCGTTCACAAGACTTCTGGACGTACGGACAGACGGGCGTACGGACAGACGTACGGACACTCGGACGGACAAGTGCCACTCTGTGGGCGCATAAAAATAAGAAAGCGCAGAAAACTTTCTTAAATCTACATGATTAATAATGTCATGATCGAATAAGATTTATTGCAGACTGTCATTCTACTTTTTAAGTGATCTGGAGTGAGAGGCAATTATTTGATCTTTTTGCTCTCGTATTTCTGAGTTTAAAAGAATTCCTGTGCTAGTTAAATTTTACTTCTTTGCCTTTGTAGATAATTAAAATACTCCCGGAAACATCTTAATAGTAATTCCAAGAAACCTCTTTACTGTATAGACTGTCTTAAGATTTTATTGAACAGTATTTTAATACGATAACAATAATGTGAAAACGTATAAATGCTTTTAAATCATATAAAAAGACGACAAGAGAGAAATATTTCAAGAGTTTTAAGACACAATTTTGCAACACAACATAATTATATATCTGTTTTAAAATAGAATTGCACAAAAGCCTTTTATATTTCCATGTATAATGTTATTAAAATTATTCATGAGTATAAATTTTTTTTGTTTTTTAGAAGAAATTAAACACGTTGATTTAAATAAAAATTATTGACATATAAACAGCTGCAAATAAAACCTTCAAATATAAACACAAAGCCAGTTCTACGATGCATGAATTGGATTGCGGAAAAAATGTTTAGTATCGGAACAAATACGGAATATTTGAGATGACCGAATATGTCTAGATTGTGACAGATCTAAGAAGAAATTCGGTTAGAAGCAATTTTTGTAATCAAAACATAATCAGAGCAGAATGACGTGTAAGAATTATGATAACTCAGTACAAAACCTCCAGTCTGTGACAAATGAAAGCCCTAAAGCTTCGAAAATTTCGGAGAAAATATGTTTAAATTTTGTTTCTCTATTTCTCTACATAAAAAATAACGTTGTGAAAGAAAATGTATTTATATAATAATATATAAAACAGTTTGTCCGTTTGAACTGTAACTACGACATATTGAGAATAATTCACGCCTCCAAGGCTACTAATCAGAGAAGATAATGATAGTTCTATGCGTGATTTCCTTTGAAAATAAGTATTGTTACGCTTATATATCGCTTGTTTCTTTTCATATTTATGCTTCGTTAACAATGACATTAATAAATAAGAAAATTAATAATGTTCCATTTTGTCCTTGGGATACATTTTAAACGGTCTGCGAAAACAATCTATTGTCCCCTTGTTATATCTATCTTTCAGTTCATCAATCTTTACCTTTAATCCAATATTAAAAGTAATGTTTCTTTAAACAAGAGGGCCATGATGACCCTAGATCGCTCACCTGACACATCAAACTCAACAATTACCTGACAAGCATTCTAACCAAGTCTCATGACAGGTGAGTGAAAAATGTGACCACTACAGTGTTAACAAGGATTATCCATATTTGAGCAGTGTTACCTAGTTTTTTACCCAGGTGACACATATTCAAACTTGACCTAGAAATCATTAAAACAAACTTTCAGATCAATTTCCAGGATACTTGGATCAAAACAGTAGCAACTAGAGTGTTAACAAGATTTTTCTATTTTTAGCTCCGGTGACCTTGTTTCACATGCCATTTCAAACTCATCTGAGCAATTACCAACACAAGCATCCTGACCAAGTTTGATGATAATTGAGTCGAAAATGTGACCACTAGAATGTTAACAAGGTTTTTCCATATTTGGGCGGTGTGACCTAGTTTTTCATCCAAGATGACCCATGTTCGAACTTGACTTAGAAATCATCAAAACAAACTTTCAGACCAATTTACAGAATATTTGGATCACAACAGTAGCCACTAGAGTGTTAACAAGATTTTTCTATTTTTAGCTCCTGTGACCTTGTTTTTCATTCGAGATGACCCATGTTCGACTTAATCCCAGCAATGACCTAGACAAGTTTCATGTCCAAGTTTGATGACAATTGAGTAAAAATTGTGACATCTAGAGTGTTAACAAAGTTTTTCATTTTTTAGCTCCTGTGACCTAGTTTTTCATCCGAGATGACCAATGTTCGAACTCATACGAGCAAGTACCAAGTCAAGCATCCTGATCAAGTTTGATGACACTTGTGTCAAAAATGTGACCGCTAGAGTTTTAACAAGGTTTTTCTATTTTTAGCTCCGGTGACTTACTTTTTCAAGCAAGATGACCCATGTTCGAACTCATCCGAGCTTTCACCTAGACAAGCATCCTGATCAAGTTTGATGATGATTGAGGCAAAAATGTGACCGCTATAGTGTTAATAATGTTTTTCTTTTTTTTAGCTCCGGTGACCTACTTTTCATCCAGGATGACCCATATTCGAACTTATCCAAGCTTTCACCTAGACAAGCATCTTGACCAAGTTTGAAGATGATTGATGCAGAAATGTGACCGCTAGAGTGTTAACAAGGTTTTTCTATTTTTACCTCCGGTGACCTACTTTTTCATCTGAGATGACCCATGTTCGAACACATCCAAGGTATCACCTAGACATGCATCCTGACCAAGTTTGATGATGATTGAGACAAAAATGTGACCGTTAGAGAGTTAACATGGTTTTTCTATTTTTAGCTCTTGTGACCTTGTTTTTCATCTGCGATGTTCAAACTCATCCGAGCTATCAACTCGATAAGCATCCTGACCAAGTTTGATGATGATTGAAGCAAAAATGTGACCGCTGGAGTGTTAACAAGGTTTTTCTATTTTTTGCTTCAGTGACCTTTTTTTTCTTTGAGATGACCCAGGTTCAAACTCATTTGAGCTATCACCTAGACAAGCATCTTGGCCAAGTTTGATGATGATTGATGCAAAAATGTGACCGCTAGTGTGTTAACAAGGTTTTTCTATTTCTAGCTCCGGTGACCTACTTTTTCATCCAAAATAAGCCATGTTCAAACTCATCCAAGCTATTACCTAGACATGCTTCCTGACCAAGTTTGATGATGATTGAGGCAAAATTGTGACCTCTAGAGTGTTAACAAGGTTTTTCTTTTTTTAGCTCTTGTGACCTAGTTTTTCGTCCGAGATGACCCATGTTCATATTCATCCGAGCTATCAACTAGATAAGTATCCTGGCAAAGTTTGATGATGATTGAGGCAAAAATGTGACCGCTGGAGTGTTAACAAGGTTTTTCTATTTTTAGCTCCGGTGACCTAGTTTTTCATCCGACATGACCAATGTTCAAACTCGTTTGAGATATCACCTAGACAAGCATCCTGACCAAGTTTGATGATGATTGATGCAAAAATGTGACCGCTAGAGTGTTAACAAGATTTTTGTATTTTTAGCTCCGGTGACCTACTTTTTCATCCGAGATGACCCATATTCGAACTCATCCGAGCTATGACCTAGACAACCAACCTGACAGAGTTTGATGATGATTGAGGCAAAAATGTGACCTCTATAGTGTTAACAAGGTTTTTCTATTTTTAGCTCTTGTGTCCTAGTTTCTCAACCGAGATGACCCTTGTTCAATTCATCCGAGCTATCAACTATATAATCATCCTGACCAAGTCTGAGGATGATTGAGGCAAAAATGCGACCGCTAGAGTGTTAACAACTAAATGTGAATGAAAAAATGTGATGGTTTTTCTTTTTTTAGCTCCGGTGACCTACTTTTTCGTCCGAGATGACCAATGTTCGAACTCATCCGAGTTATCACCTAGATAAGCATCCTGATCAAGTTTGATGATGATTGATGCAAAAATGTGACCGCTAGAATGTTAACAAGGTTTTTCTATTTTTAGCTCCGGTGACCTACCTTTTCATCGGAGATGACCCATATTCGAACTCATTCAAGCTATTACCTAGACAAGCATCCTGACCAAGTTTGATGATGATTGATGCAAAAATGTGACCGCTAGAGTGTTAACAGGTTTTTCTATTTTTGCTCCGGTGACCTATTTTTTCATCGGAGATGACCCATGTTCGAAATCATCCGAGCTATCACCTAGACAAGCATCCTGACAAAGTTTGATGATGATTGAGTCAAAAATGTGACCTCTAGAGTGTTAACAAGGTTTTTCTATTTTTAGCTCCTGTGACCTAGTTTCTCATCAGAGATGACCCATGTTCGAACTCATCCGAGCTATCAACTAGATAAGCATCCTGATCAAGTTTGATGATGATTGAGGCAAAAATGCGACCGCTAGAGTGTTAACAACCAAATGTGAACGGACGACAGACGACAGACGGACGACGGACGATGGACAATCATCAATCCTAAAAGCTCACCCTGAGCATACTCAGGTGAGCTTAAAAGCATATTTGTATATATTTCTTAAGATAGCTAACAAAGTAATATATATGAAGGAATATAAAATATCACTCTTTTTTAATATTTTTATTTTGAAATTACAGTTCAGTAATGGATTTGGAAAATGATGATTCTGCTCCTATCCCTATTCATTACTTTTCCCTCTTCACCACTCATTTTGAAGGTCTTTCAGAAATTATCATACCTACGGAGGTGAACTAGAATAATTGCTTTTGCAATGAATTAAAAATATCTCTTGATGTTATATATTGTTTTTTATCGTTAAGATAGATACTTATATTCATTGCAGAAAATGTTCAAACATGATACAATTTTTTTGTGTGCAAGTTTTCCTTTTTCTAAACTGTTCCTTGTAATAGAAAGAGTATTCTTTTCTTTTGTATCATAGACAAAAATAAAAATATGTTTCCTGTCATCAAAATATGAAACCCACCCAAAAAGTAACCAGTGAACGAGCATCTAAATATGATACCCCTTACGCTGTGTCATAATAACGTGTGTCATAATGATTGACCTTTATCATAGTAAAATGAACCGATATGACTCTAAATGACCCTTATATAAGATAAACCCATTAATGTGCTTATGAGATGGCTTCCAGTCTCGAGAAATGCCATTGGTGTTAACAAAAGCTTTTAGTCTTATGGCTCAATTTAAAGTTTTTTAATTACGTAAGCATTTGATATAGTTTTCTGGTCAATACACTAAATTGTAACGGAAACTGTCGTGCCGTTTTTAATCATCATGAAATTATCTTAAACACTAATTAAAGGAAGTTAAACATGGGTCAGTGACATACACTCTTCGGCAGTAATTTAAGTTCATTACTTCTTTGGCGAACTTTTTTAGCCATTAGTAAGCCAAAATTGTTGTTTTCTGAAAAGTAGTTAAAGACATCTTAAGACATGTTTGAACTTTCAGTACGGATATGAAGTTTCGGAAGTCTTTAGTGATATTTTTATTTTGGACGCCTACTTGAATATAGGATTACATAAACATGATAAATATATTCAAAGCATCAAGCGGATAAGATAAATGGAATAGTTTTCTTTTCCCGACAACATCCTTTACTTTTTTAATTTAAGCTTAAAGGAAAACTGATATAACAATGGCAACATGCATTAAAATATAAAATAGTCTTCACATTTACAAAACGTAAAAAACCCTATTTTGTTTGCAAGGACTGTGACTGCAAATAACAATAATCATGTTTAATTTTAATCATTGCTGTTTACATAGTGTTATAAGAAGAAAATAAACAACAACAAAAAGTACATTTTAAGAAACAACATAATAACATAATGAAAAATGTTTCAATGTCTGGCATTGTGATCTTAAACTCATAACTGTTCCTTAAAAAAAAGCTCATTCATTACTTGTAATGGTTTCTGATATATTTGAAGAGAAAAATTAGGAAACAAACCCCACAATAAACTACCTTTATTTGTTTAACTGAAATAATTGAATCCTTTTAATATGAAATAACTGTTGTCAGCAGCTGATTCCACCAATGCAACCAGTGTTGACCAAGCCGGCGAATAAATTTCGTCTAGTCAAGTTATACCTTGTTCGCTATTCAATTTGAACTCTTTAATGATAAATGGCTTTGCCAAAACCTTATAAAATAGACCAGTCCATTTTAGATAATTAGTGTGATAAGGGTAAAAGCGTTTTTTATCAACATTCATACCAGTATCATCAACTTAAATGTTCCGGAAATAGTCTTACCTTCGGCGTTTTAACAATAAACATTTGCTACTAATTACAGGAAGAAAGTAAGAAATCACGGACAACAAAGTAATTTCAACACGTTCTTACAATAAATATGTGATTATCCAAATTAGGAAAGCTTGTAATTTGTTAGAAACTTTTCTTGACTCCTAGATATTAACAAATACATGACATCACGGCAAAGTCAAAAACATTCCAAAAGCAGTCACGAAGATGACCGATAAATTTCATTGTGTTATGGTTTTTTGTTTGACAGACCAAGTTCTCGGATGTACAAACAATTATCAAACAAGAGGGCCATGATGGCCCTGAGGTCGCTCACCTGTATATAGGCCCCCAACCCCCATCCCCCCCAACGTTGCAGGGCCAATTTAACCAAAGGGCTTTTATTTGCACAAACTTGGTAGACACCCATAAGAAGATGTTTCATGCTAAACATCTAAGCTCTAGCTCATTGGGCTTTTTAAAAGAAGATTTTTTAAAAGTTTTTACTATACACATGTAGTTAAAAACAATTACACCCCTGGGGCCAGGCCAGTTTTGACCCCAGGGCTTTTATTTGAACAAACTTGGTAGACACCTATTAGAACATGTTTGATGCTCAATATCTTAGCCATAGCTCTTTGAGTTCTTTAAAAGAAGATTTTTTAAGTTTTTACTATATGCATATAGGGAAAATCAATGAACCCTTGGGGCGGGGCCATTTTTGACCCCAGGGCTTTAATTTGAACAAACTTGATAGACACTCACTAGAAGATGTTTCATGCTAAACATCTAAGCTCTAGCTCATCGGGCTTTTTAAAAGAAGATTTTTTTAAAGTTTTTACTATACACATATAGTTAAAAACAATGACACCCCTGGGGCCATGCCAGTTTTGACCCCAGGGCTTTTATTTAAACAAACCTTGTAGACACTTACTAGAAGATGTTTCATGCTTAATATCTAAACTCCAGCTATTTGGGTTTTTTCAAAGAAGATTTTAAGTTTTTGCTATACACATATAAAGAAAATCAAAGACCCCCGGGGCGGGGCCAATTTTGACCCCAGGTCTTTTATTTAAACAAACTTTGTAGACACTCACATAAATATGTTTCATGCTTTATATCTTAACTCTAGCTATTTGGGTTTTTTCAAAGAAGATTTTTAAGTTTTTACTATATTCATATAGGGAAAATCAATGATCCCCTGGGGCGGTGCCAATTTTGACCCCAGGTCTTTTATTTGAACAAACTTGGTAGACACTCATTAGAAAACATGTTTCATGCCAAATACCTTAGCTCTAACTCTTTTGGTTCCTTAAAAGAAGATTTTTTAAGTTTTTACTATATGCATATAGGGAAAATCAATGACCCCCTGGGGCGGGGCCAATTTTGACCCCAGGGCTTTTATTTGAACAAACTTGGTAGACACCTATTAGAACATGTTTGATGCTCAATATCTTAGCCATAGCTCTTTGAGTTCTTTAAAAGAAGATTTTTTAAGTTTTTACTTTATGCATATAAGGAAAATCAATGACCCCCCGGGGCGCGGCCAATTTTGACCCCAGGGCTTTTATTTGAACAAAAACTTGGTAGACACCCATTAGAACATGTTTCATGCAAAATATCTTAGCTCTAGCTCTTTCGGTTCTTTAAAAGAAGATTTTTTAAGTTTTTACTATATGCATGTAGGGAAAATCAATGACCCCCTGGGGCGGGACCAATTTTGACGTTAGGGCTATTATTTGAACAAACTTGGGAGACACCCATTAGAACATGTTTCAGGCTAAATA
Source organism: Ruditapes philippinarum (assembly GCF_026571515.1). Classification (NCBI taxonomy): domain Eukaryota; kingdom Metazoa; phylum Mollusca; class Bivalvia; order Venerida; family Veneridae; genus Ruditapes; species Ruditapes philippinarum. Next base: position 10,540 of record NW_026857601.1, on the reverse strand, counting down.
TCTTAGCTCTAGCTCTTTGGGTTCTTTAAAAGAAGATTTTTAAAGTTTTTACTATATGCATGTAGGGAAAATCAATGAACCCCTGGGGCGGGGCAAATTTTGACCCCAGGGCTTTAATTTGAACAAACTTGATAGACACTCACTAGAAGATGTTTCATGCCAAATATCTAATCTCTAGCTCTTATGGTTTTTTAAAAGAAGATATTTAAAGTTTTTTCTTTCGGTTGCCATGGTAACCAGAGTTCTGCATGGAATTAAATTCTTTGAACAATTTTTAAAGATGACCACCAAAGGAACATTCCTGTGAAGTTTGGATGAAATTGGCTTAGTGGTTTATGAGGAGATGTCATTTAAAGTAAAAGTTTACGGACGGACGGACGGACGCCGGACGAAAAGCGATCACAAAAGCTCACCCTGTCACTTTGTGACAGGTGAGCTAAAATGAGTAGCCTGTAGAATATTGTTTACAAAGAACAAAAGCAAATCCAGACTTGTTTCGAATTCTGTCTGTCTCAATGTAAAAAAGTAAATAAAACATTTTCAGGCAGAACAAATGTTCTGATATCAGTTTTTGTATAATTATACAATGTTTTTTCTCTGTCCTCTGATGCTATTTTCAGTTTCTCAATTGGAGTCAGATTAACAGTTGGTGTTCAAATGAAATGACACAAAAAAAACAAGCCATTAACAGCAGATTTCTTTTTGCCGTCTTTGAAATAGATCTACACATACTTTTAACGTCATATGCGTGATATCGCGCTCGCAGGAGTGTTGTGTAAAGCAACCAAAGAGAAGTATAGATCATGATCTGCAGACAACAATATCCATCCTGAACTTAACAACTTCGTAATTACTAATATACAACTCATGAAATGTTAACGTTATTATTTGGATAAGACACTATTAAAGCTGTGACGAAACACTGTTCCTTTATACAGCATAACTATGATTCTTTGCTGTATAGCATAGGAAAACTAAGTTCATTACTTTGTTCTTACACATATTGAGAGAAAGAATAGTTTTTGATGTTTAATGCCTATTAATTAGTAATTTCATTAAAAATAATTGTTAGAATAATAACTATACCATTCCATAAATTTGTCAGTAAATTAAATTATTTCAAGGTTAATATAAGGCCTAACTTGAAACAGTAAAATAATTCAATATATGTCAACTTTAAATTGTTAAATAAGGATAATCATTTTGTGTGTTTATAAGTTGATTATCTTGGTAGAAATAATCAGGAAAAGAATTATTTTGTTTCAACATGTTTTTTATTTCTCAAAAGCTTTATATTTTAGGTGTACTTCCAAAATGTTTTTCATTTACACTTATCTGAACAATGTTTTTTTTTTCTGTTACTTTTTGGCATTTATTATTCTTATGGTAATTTTGAATTGAAGTCAAAATACATAATTGTTTACACTGTTTTACTTATATGACAAATTAGTTCATACTAAACGCTTCTTTCTTCATGTAACAAGCACCTAACATACTCTTACACGATTATGTAAACGCATAATGTGCATTTAATAACGTGAAAGGAATAAATAAAATCTCAATGATATAGCTTTTTAATTTCTCTTCGGAATGTTGTACTCAATTTTACCAGTTTGTTTATGGAAAAAGAATCGGTTTGAACGATTATATTTATAACATGCAGATTATGTAATAAATAATATACTTGAATTAAAAATTGCTTGTAGCTATAAAGTCTGCGCATTGCTTTAACATCTATCATTTTCATAGGATTATATTATAACCTGGTATCCGTGCATTATTTGAATCAGAATTGGGAAATATGATATACAGATTAAACAATTATTCCGGTAATCTCTTTGTATTTGAAACAGATAGAGAAATATGATATATGGATTAGACGACAATTCTAGCAACGTCTATCTGATAATAGAACCCCCACAAGCAATATAATATTAATAAATTAAAGTTTAATTATATATGCAAACATTCAGTATCATCATAACTGATTAATTAAGTATGGCAAAGAATAGATTTAATATTGTTTACCAATCTGTTCTTGTAAGAATTTAAATGCATAATGATAAACATGTACGTTTGAGTCAGAATGCAAAACGCCCCCGTTTAATTTTTTTTGTTTGGATTTTACTTACTGACCGGTTCACCTACAAAATAATCGTAAACGTTTCCGCTATAAATATCGAAAAAGATAAAAAGATCAACTTTTGAAATGTGAACAAACTTAATGTTTAGTTGCCTTTAAGTTTTGTTTCAAGTAAAGAAAAAAATCTAAAACTGTCATATTTATAGATGGATGGGCATATATCATTTTGTATAACATACAATTTTATTTGTTCTTGACAAAATGTACATTAAAATGAGCTTGGACCCCCAGTTAGATTTTCCATTAAGCATGTGATATACACAAGCTAATCACCATACACCTTTAATAACATAGGTCAATGTAGCAGCCATTGCTAATTATTTTTTAACATTATCTTAACAAATGTAACATAATAGAGTACATGTGTTCTGAAACGTAACTGCAAGCTTAATTTATTATATTAAAAGCACATATGTCGAGTTTGCTTTGGTAAATTTGTATTGCAAAGTTGTAAAATTATTTCTAGATTTGGCAACGGTACAGATAACATTGTTTCAATATCGTTCCGTTTTTGTTTCTTGACACTTGTGGTTATTTAATCATTACTCATATTGTTATTCAGAGCACTGCTTGTTCATATTATTGCACAATATAATGTAACTGAAAATAAAACACCACCAAAACGAATCTGCAATTGTAGCCACCGCTCTTCATTGCTTTAAGGTGAAAAAAAGCAATGTCATTTGCTTGTAAATCAAAAATAAATTTACGAGTAAATACCCAGTAACCCCATTCGTTTCTTCTTTAATGATTAATTATACGTCATTAGTAGTAAAAAAATATAGATAATTGATGTTACAGTATTGAAACTCATATCCTTTTCAAAGATATATTGCTTAAAGCAACATAACCTATATTTTACATTCACCTGAGCAGTTAGTATCTTATTGGACCATATATTAAAAGTGAAACCTTGGCCACCTGAATATCTAAATAACTTTAAACTGACAGTAAGACATGCCTGTTTCTTTCAGCACGTTTAAAATTTCCATAATAGTTTACAAATTAATACTATCAATTGTTTTATCAATCATTGATATAAGGTAATTCTAATACCATACTTGACCAATTTTATACTTAAATACAAAGTTTGTTGTTAAGACCTTTGTTTGTCTTTGAGTTTAATTTCAAAATTTGTTTCGTCAATGACTAGAAGATATCAACACTTCAAAAACCATACATATGACTACTCAAACATCAAATTAAGCTTGTTTGTCGTTTCCAGTGGAATCAGTTACATCGTAGTTATGTTTTCAGCGAAACAAAATCAGATAATGGAAGCAGCAAAACATATAACACATCTTTAAAGGACAAAACTAAAGAATTTTTGTTTCACATTTTTAGTATTATTTGTGAAGTAAATCACTAATGCCCCGGACATCCGTTCAATGGCCTTAGTTGCAAGTACAGTGTAGTATAGATTATTTTCAATTGCTTACCTAAAACGCTTTCAGGAAATGATGGTGGTTAAACGTCTTATACTTCCGCTCGTATCAACGGCTTAAGCAGAACTTTACATACATTTATAAACATACTGACATATCAGTCAATGAGAATCATTTTACAATGCATTTTATGGCACGAAGGAATGTGGAGTTTAGTCTTAAAAGTATTATTCACATACTATTTAAGTTTATAGTAATGTTAATTGCAAACCTTAAGATTTCAACATCATCACCAATTGACAGTTCAGAGAAGATATATTGTTACATTGTCTTATAAAATATTTAAAAACGCATCGGAAAATACTTATACTAAACTAATCGCCCAGTTTTAAAAGTTTTGTACATATAACACAGAGCAGATATACATATCATACAAGGATTATACTTTGTAACAACAGCAAATATCATATCTAAATCCCATCATTCTACATTATTTTCTAAATAAATACGCTAAAACGCAACAATAAAAATGATATATACCTTCACAATCAAAAGATAAATGCTCACAAATAAATCCCGTCACATACATATGTATAGTAAATTATTTTAATCATTAAATTTCCTACGTTATAGTCATAGTTCAACTCTTTTGTTTTCCAATAAAAGATATCTAGGCTTCACTACTATACACAAACGCATTAGCCACGATAAGACAACTTTGGAGAACTATAAAATATCTGAATGGCTGGGGAATTGACGTTTTGGCATTGATGCAATCACAGATAATTGCATGACAATAAAATACATGCCAATAGAATAATACATAAAGTAGCAATATAATGTATGACAGGGAAACTAAAATAAGGAAGTTATTCTCCTTAATATGAAAGCTAAATTTACTATTGAACTGTGTCTAGCTCATGACTATTCCACAGGAAAAGAGATACAAAACGTTGTGTGGAGAAAAATAGCTTAATTTGTTAACGCTTATATCTTTATCATTATCACATTAACAATGATAAATAATAAAAAATATGATATTTTACAATGGTACAATATCCTGAGAGTAAATTTGTATTCACAAAATATGTTTAGAAATAGACATCGCATTTATAGATGGAAAACATTTTTTAAAACATTTCAGATTAATATATGAAATCGAATGTTTAGTGACTATATTAAAAATACTATGACCCCATTTCAAACATCAATTTTGATTAAGCATCAAATAAATGGTAACATCTTTAAAGAAAGGAATGATATTTGTTCTTGACAAGTTGAACTAAATATTTTTATTTCCCAAGGGATGACAACACAATATATGAATATAGAATATTACTTGAGTATTAAAAATCGTACATATTTTTTATATGGTTTTCTGGGGTCTATTTCTTTCAAAATACATCATCGAATGAATCAATTTATTCTTGAAATACGTACGCAAATGTTTGTCACGCCAATATTTCGTGATACATTTAGATGTGGAGATGATTGCGTGACTTGCGCCAGCAAGAGTATTCTTAAATGTAGATTTCTTTCAATGAAAACAGAATATGATTTCACATTAATGTTATAAATTGTAAATTGCTCTGAAAGATACATAAATGCATGGACATCTAAACAATGGGTTCAGCGGTGGAACAAATGTCCGATAAAAGCACTTTTATTTTGTAAAGATAACAAAAATATATAGCACACCAACTTATGCGTGTTTTTCTAAGACGCTGACAGATTTGTATATTTATTACAGTCATATTACAAGAATAATATCCGTGTAAATTTATTAAATAAAAACTTAGTTTTAGTTTAACTTAACCTGGATGAAAACACGACATGGTGTTGACATCATAATTTACTAACACATCAATCAAAATGTGCAGTTGCTTCTGCTCAATCTACCTCCAATCAATTTGAAATTAAAAAAAACACGTTCGTTTATAAATTACAGTCAAGTGTTTTGTTTACCAGTTTATGCCTGTTAACAAATGATGACGTAAAGACAATGTGCCTTATGTGCCCTGATACCCAGCAAAATGTGTAAACTTTAAAATAGCAGGTCAATTTGTCGTCATGATCGCTCCATGTGATAGTCACTCCCTTTTAATATTTTTTATAATTATGTTTATTTATTCAAATAAATAATACTGTCATATTGTTTTGAATGTCTCAGGAGTGAAAATTTCTTAAATTCAGGAAAAAATACTTAACATACATTTACCGCAGAAAAACAAGGAAACAAAGAGAATTTTATAATATTATGAGTAGTTCGGACACGCCATTTATCCGGATATGACATAGGCATCAAGTAAACATAACTTCTGTCAAAAGTCTGTAACAAATGTGGCGATATATCATATATGTTTTTATACATGACAAATTGGATTCATCAGACGATTTACAATCAATAATCGTCGACTTATTTCTTACTCACACTAAAACAAAAACAAAATATCACCAGAATCAGTATCCCCTCATGACATACGTATGTGACAGTAATAGGAGCTCATTATATTTTGTCATTTGTTTGTGTTTGAAGATTATTGTTTTCAAGTATCAAGGGTAAAATAACGTTTTCAATATGATATTTAAGTAAATGTGTAATATCAAATAAGACATTTCAAAGTAACTTAAAACTTTCGTCTTTAGCTTTTTATGTATGACAACTAAAATTAAACAAAAAGTTACGTCATATCATGCGTGTTATTTGAGAAAATTATTTTTCTAGTTGTGACGGCAACTTATTGCTGGTAACATTTTTGGAAATTTCATATTTCGAAAATGTAAGGACTTATTTGCAGCTAAAACGTATTCAAACCGCTTTCAATTATTGCTTTATGAATGTGTATATTTATTTGTCGATAACATTATTTATAAGCTTTAGGTTTATTCTAAGATTACTGTTATTAGAGGCATGAATACCAGTTCATATATAATGACGCCAACACAGGCCTTTAATTTCTTCGTCTTGTTATATACCTAGTACATATACTTTTTACACCATATGAATTATTTGTTGCCCGAAACCATTTTTGTTTTAAAGAAATAAGGATCATGATCTACAGATGACAATTTCCTGAAATTAACAGCTTCGTAATAAGCAAAACACTAACGTTATTACTTGAAGAAGACACCCATTCGGATTTGAGAAAAAAATGTTTCTTTTATACATGTTATAACGATTCTTTACCGGAGAGCATATGTTACTAAGTTCCTTAAGTTAAACTAAAAGCAATTAGGAATACATATCGAGAGAAAATAATATATTTTGTGCTTAATGCTTTTGAAATTCGTTTACGAAAAGAAATCATTGTTAGAATTTTGTAACGCTTCTTCAAATGATCAAGTATTTCTTAATTAAAATATTTCAAGCGTAACATCCTGCCTAAAACGACATAGTAAAAACAAATAATTCAGTACATTTATATTAGCCTAAGATTAAAGTTCACAGAAAATTACGCTATCGATAGCCCAGAAGCATATTTGTTCAATAATCAACAACAATATTCTGTGTGATATGTTGATTATCTCAGTTGACATAATCAAGAAAAACATAATCATTCTTCATGAAAAGAAGTAAAATATTTTGATTATGCAAAAGTGTTAAACTTATTCTGTTTATATAGTTTGGAATTACTCTTAAGAATGTTGTACTGAATTTTAACATCGAAATAGTTTGTCAGTGGTATACGAATTGGTTCGAACTATTATATTCATCACATAGAGATTGCAATATTAATCATTTGATTAAAAACAAATGCTTGTAGTCTGCGCATTGCCTAAACATCTATTATTTTATGTGGACAAATAATGCATTTCTATCTAAAATAGATAAGCGATTTATGTCTTTGAACTAATATAAGTACCTGATACCACTGCTTATTTGAAACAGATAATTAAAAGATATATGATATACAGATTAGAAATAATTCCGGTAATGTCTTTGTTATTTGAAACAGATAGGGAAAAATGATATATTGACTTGAAGATAATTCTAGCAACGTCTATCTGATAATAGAACCCCCACAAGCAATATAGTATTACTAACTTAAAGTTTAATTGTATATGTATCATAATAAATGATTAATTTAGTATGGCAAAGAATAGATTTAATAATGTTTAACAATCTGTTCTTGTCAGAATTTAAATACATTATTATAAACATGTGACTTTTGTAATTTTGAGTACCAGTCAGAATGCAAAACACCCACGTTTCATAATTTTTGTTTGAATGTAAATAACCGACAGATTCACCTGAAAAAAATGTCACCGTTTTGCTATGAATATTGAATAAGATAAACATTTTGTTAACAATTTTTGAAATGTGAACAAACTTAATATTTTAGTTGTCTTCAAGTTTTGTTTCATTTAAAAAAATAATCTAAAGTCGTCATTTTTATAGATGGGTGGGCATGTATTATTTGTTGTAGATAAAATGTACATTTGAGAATGAGTTTGGACCCCCATTTAGATTATCTATTTAGCATCTTTTAGACAAAATTCAGTATGACGCTGCACGAATTGTAACTGGCTTAACAAGATCTGTATCAATAGAACGTTTACTAAAAGAAATAGGGTGGGTTTCATTATCAGACAGAAGAAACATGCAGAAATTAATTTTGGTATATAAATATAGCCGTGGAGAATTACCCTGTTATCTGTCTGAACTTTTTCCAAATACCGTTTTTAGAAGCAAATACATACAATTTGAGAAACAATTCTGACTATGCTACTTATGGCACGCCGGCTTGAAATCTATGCTAAATCTAACAATACCTTCATCTATCAAACTTTGGAACAATTTGGACACTCATTCTCGTACTGTAGACTCATTATCAGCTTTTAAACGTAATCTAAAAGAAAAATTTAAAACCCCCAATAGTTCCCCATTCTTCATTTCTGGTGAAAGATTTTCCAGGTCCATCATGCAAGAATACGTAATAAATGTAGTAAACCTAAACTCCGACTTATTTTACAACCACTTACGTGATAATCAAAAATGTGACTGTGGATAATACCATAGAGGATGCAGAACCACTATTTATTCAAATGTCCGTTATTTCATCAACAGCGCCCATCAATTATTCATTAATACCCGCCCATATCATCCTTTAAGTGTAAAGAAACTGCTGTTTTGGAATTGATAACTTGTCGCCTGACGATAATGACATTATCTTTGGGCATGTTCAAAAATATATATAAAGAATACGAATCGTTTTAGAACTTAATATATCTTAATGATAATTAAATATAACTCCGTGTTTCTATTTTTAATGCTGGTCCAGTAACGGAAATGGAGGCGAAACCTGTTTTTTTTTGTTTTTTTTTTTTCAAGAGGAAAGGTGAAACAGAAGTTGGATGTTTTTAATGTGTATTTTTTTTTCTATTTCATGATATTTAAACCTCATATCAATTTTTTTGTTGTTGTTTTTTTTTCCTCATAATATTGTCATCTAAATACTTTTAAATCAATATAGATATATATAGAAGCAAACTGTAAATATTGCTCTGATGATGCGCAAAAAACATATATTTTCTTGTTTCTTCGCCTAACACATTAATTACGTAAACAAGTTTTGTATCTTTCTAATGAACATTTTGTTATTTAAACTTGCCTGGGAAGGGCCTTCATTAATGTTGGTAAAACTTGTGGCCCAACCCATTTGCTTCAAACTGTTAACATACATGTTTCCTTATTCGTATTTATTGTATTCTGTTTTGTATTAATGTAATCTCTATGTTACATGTACATGTTTCAAGCAATAAAATATGATTAAATCAAAGCATGTGATATGCACAAAATAGAAACCACACACTTTAAATTACAAAGGTCAATGTAGCAACCATTCCAAAATTATTTTTTTACACTATCTTACATAATGTAATGTAATAGAGTACATGTCTTCTGAAACGTAACTGCAAGCTTGATACATTATATAAAAGCACTGATGTCGAGTTTCATTTTGTATATTTGTATTGTTAAGTTGTAAAATTGTTTTTTTTGGACTTGTCAACGAAAAGATATCTCAACTATTTCGCAGGTACAGATTGGACTATCTAATTAAGTACCTTTGTTCAATCTCTTTCTCTCTGAGTTTTGTTCTTGGTACTTGCGGCCACTTAATCATTACTCACATTGTTGTTATATAGGGCGATGTTTGTTCATGAAATTGCACAATGCAATGTAACTGAAACAAGAGGGCCATGATGGCCCTATATCGCTCACCTTAAGAACTAGATCTTATAAAGTATTTTTCTTTTTAAAAACAAGCAACTGGTTCATAAAATTCTTTAATGTCATTTAAAGGTTAGTGTCAAATGTAATGTATTTTTGGCTGACAGCAACAGGAATGCTAAAAAGTGTATAGAAATTCCTCTTTTTTCTTTTCTTTTAAGTACAGGTTGCTAAAAAATACACTCCCTGTAGCGTGTTTACATCATGACAATATTAACAATGACATCATAATTAACAAGACGAAGTACAAATTTGGATAATACTTCAATAAAAATTGGTCAAAGACAAAAATGGCCGGATTGTATTTGTATACCAAATAACATGACTCATGAGGCTGTGATGTTACAAAAATTTCCTACCATTGACCAATAATATCGAACATTTAACTAAGTCGGTAAACAGGAAGTGGATAGGCGATAGACCTGAACTTTGCAGTCACAATACCAAATATCAATAGGCTGTGATATGTAGTTGCTAAGAAAACTGTTAGGGAAATTTCCTTCCATTTACGATTAATGCCCAAAATTTCACTAGGTCAGAAAACTGAAAGTGGATGAGCCACATACCTGAAATCATATCAATGCTGTATACCAAACATCAAGAGGCCGTAATAAGTAGTTGCGGTGAGGTGACAAAATTGTTACGAAAAATTCGTACCATTGACCATTATTATGAATATCACTAATGAGAAAAATGTTACGAAAAATTCGTACCATTGACCATTATTATGAATTTAACTAAGTCAGTAAACATGAAGTGGATGAGCGACAGACCTAAAAT
>NW_026857600.1:0-16304 GCF_026571515.1 Ruditapes philippinarum | reverse complement strand
ATTTGTTAGAAATGCTAATTGACAATGTTTGAACTATATTTTTTCTGCAAAAATCACGTATCTACTATCAACTAGATCAATCAAGATAGTCTGATATACCAGCTGCAGTGGTCCTTGCACCAAATCCCAAGTGATCTTGGACCACAGACACAATAATTTGGAATCCTGCTTGTATAGCAATTACTTCTATCAAAATGCTATATAACATATACTTGTGGTAACATCTTTTTCATCTAAAACATCTTCAAGCTCATGTTCATTACCTTCTTTCTACATTCTCAGAGTCGGGAAAAATCAAATCTGAAAGTGTAAAAAAAAAGTTATTTTTAGTCTTATCTCGGTGGTCAGGTCTAAATACCATCTATCCTAGATGAATAAGCGCTATTCACAAATTTCTGTGCAAGTGACTGATTACTTATCAATCCAGTGATCTGGATGGCAAAATGTATATAAAACATTCCCTACATATAATATTGCCGATATATAAATGGTTAACCATATTGTTTTATTTTATTATGCCCCCATTTCGAAGAAAAGGGGGTATATTGCTTTGCACTTGTCGGTCCGTCGGTCCGTAGACCAAATGGTTTCCGAGTGATAACTAAAGAACCCTTAGGCCTAGGAACTTCAAACTTGGTATGGTGATTGGTCATGACCAGTAGATGACCCCTATTGATTTTGGGGTCAAGGGGTCAAAGGTCAAGGTCACATTGACCTTGTAAGCAAAAACGGTTTCCGATCAATAACTAAAAGAACCTTAAGGCCTAGGAATTCAAACTTGGGTATGGTGATTGGTCATGACCAGTAGATGACCCCTATTGATTTTGGGGTCAAGGGGTCAAAGGTCAAGGTCACATTGACCCTTGTAAGCAAAAAACGGTTTTCCAAATCAATAACTAAAGAACCTCAAGGCCTAGGAACTTCAAACTTGATATGGTGATTGGTCATGATCAGTAGATGATCCCTATTGATTTTGGGGGTCAAGGGGTCAAAGGTCAAGGTCACATTGACCTTGTAAGCAAAAAACGGTTTCCGATCAATAACTAAAGAACTTTAAGGCCTAGGAACTTCAAAAATTAGTATGGTGATTGGTCATGATCAGTAGATGACCCCTATTGATTTTGGGGATCGCGGGTCAAAGGTCAAGGTCACATTGACCTTGTAAGCAATAACGGTTTCCGATTCAATAACTAAAGAACTTTAAGGCCTAGGAACTTCAAACTTGGTATGGTGATTGGTCATGATCAGTAGATGACCCCTATTGATTTTGGGGTCAAGGGGTCAAAGGTCAAGGTCACATTGACCTCTTGGGTAAAAACGGTTTCTGATCAATAACAAAAGAACCCTTAGGCCTAGGAACTTCAAACTTGGTATGGTGATTGGTCATGACCAGCAGATGATCCCTATTGATTTTGGGGTTAAGGGGTCAAAGGTCAAGGTCACATTGACCTTGTAGGTAAAAATGATTTCCGATCAATAACGAAAGAACCCTTGGGCCTAGGAACTTCAAACTTGGTATGGTGATTGGTCATGACCAGCAGATGACCCCTATTGATTTTGGGGGTTAAGGGGTCAAAGGTCAAGGTCACATTGACTTTGTAGGTAAAAACGGTTTCCGATCAATAACGAAAGAACCCTTAGGCCTAGGGACTTCAAACTTGATATGGTGATTGGTCATGACCAGTAGATGACCCCTATTGATTTTGGGGTCAAGGGGTCAAGGTCAAGGTCACATTGACCTCTTAGGTAAAAAACGGTTTTCCGATCAATAACTAAAGAACCTTAGGCCTAGGAACTTCAAACTTGGTATGATGATTGGTCATGACCAGTAGATGACCCCTATTGATATAGGGGTTAAGGGGTCAAAGGGCAAGGTCACATTGACCTTGTAGTTAAAAAAGATTTCAAATCAATAACTTAAGAACCCTTTGGCCTTGGAAACTTCAAACATGGTATGGTGATTGGTCATGACCAGCAGATTACCTATTGATTTTGGGGTCAAGGGGTCAAAGGTCAAGGTCACATTGACCTTGTATGTTAAAACGGTTTTTCCGATCAATTAACTAAAAAACGCTTAGGCCTAGGAAACTTTCAAAACTTTGTATGATGATTGGTCGTGACCAGCAGATGACCCCTATTGAGTTTTGGGTCAAGGGGTCAAAGGTTAAGGTCATGACCAGTTATACTTGATAACCCTTATTAATTGTTTGATCACTGGGTCAGAAGTCATGCATAATAACCTTATCACATGACTAATTGGCTGCTGATCGGGGGTATACATGTTTTACAAACATATCTTGTTATGTTTAATTTTCAGCAAATGTCAGGATAAGATGTGAAATACATGTGTTTATGCTTGTGTAACATGTAATAAGTAAATGTTAGTTCTGATTACATCAGGTAATGCTTTACAATTTATAAACTAGTAAAACATTTGGCATATTTGCAGCAAACATGAGAATATGCCAATCAAACAAGAATCAGTTTAAACCCGACAAGGGCTGAGGAAAGTTTGCAGAAAAGAAAATTTCTATAACTATTTGATTATTGAACAATAAATGAACATGTTGATGGTTAACCATATAAAGAAACAAGTACATCTGCATGTAAAGTTCAGCCTTTTTTTTGTTATTTTCCATCCGAAATCAATTGTACCTGATATGTCTATCTCCTCAAGATTTTTTCCTCTGTATTTGCTTGTCATGTTAAGGTCCTGTACCAAGAACAACTTGCTTAATTGGACCCTCTCAACAAATCCTGACATGTGTCTATAATAAGACTTGTGAATATCTGCAGAATGTCCCAGGTGACGACAAAGCCATTCTACTTGGTAAGGGTCTAGATTTAGGACCTGTGGAATCAAACATTTTTTATGACACATCTACCACATATTCTTTTTGGCATACAAGTGTGGAATATGACCTCACATTTCTTGACATCAAATAAATAAAACATTTATAAAATAGACTGCTTGCAAAAACCAACAAACAACTAGAAAACTGTTAGTTTTAAATATTAATTTACAGTAACAGACTAGAAATGTGACAATATGTGGTAAAAATTTTGGCCAACTATGAGCCCTGACAGAGATAAAATTTTACCTGAGACAATGTGGCTGTGTACTTCCTCATTGATACACTTGTGATTCTACTGGGAGCAGTCAGACAACATTCACTACAGGTACGTTTTAGAGAATCATATGCCCTCATGTGTGTCAACCCTGTACAGGAGAATGTGTTAAAATACATGCATCAATCACTGTTAATACTTAAAGCTTGCAAAAGGAAGTTCAGGAACAACAGAAAAAACAACAACAAAAACTAACAAGAGCAACATATTTACCTAAACCTGGCCTTAAGTCTTTTCTTAGTTAAATGACTTGAAAAATAATTTATTTTAAGGAAAGGTATGTCATATTAAGGTCAAGGATCTAGGTGAGTAAGAGTTAAGAATTAACAATCTGATTTTTTGGAAATTGTAATTCACAGCCTAAGGTAGCAACAGGAAATTCCTAGTTCTTTATAGTCTATCCAATAATTAAATTAAATTAAGGAACTTTTTAAAGTAATATTTCAGGTTTTTTTCTAAATAAATCAACATTCAAAGGTCTTCTGGCAAATATTAAAGTGTGTAGAGATTTGAACAAGCTTAATGGGAGAAAGCTTGGGAAATAGCATTACCATTGATTGGGAACAGGTACTTGTTGGCTGCGGGGTTTTGGCTCTGTCTTGCTTGCCAAGAAGCAATATACTCTAGAGGTTCTTTGGCATCTCCTGGAATAAGAACTGGGACCGGTCTGTTTCCCTGTAAAAAACAAAAAACATACAACAAAACGGCAACTGTGTATGTCCAAATATTTATTACAAAAAAGTATGTTAGGCAATTGCTATTTTATAGGCATAGATACATGTATATATGATCATTTTTTTTCTGAAAACAAAAGCAGAGTTCAAGTACTAACACTAAGTCTGAGAACATGAAGCACTAAACAAGGATTTGAGCAATCATATTATTTTCATGTGACCTGCTGAATATGGAACTTTAATGAAATATTAAAATACTTTTACTAAGATCTTTTCTTGAAGTAAAGAAAATCTTAATGCCACCAAATGCATACAACATAAACACAATTACACTTACTTTTCCTCTGACTATCATCATTTCCTGTGTTTTCAGCAGGTATTGCTCTACTTTTGTTAATTCACCTAGCATTGACTGATCCAAATCATCTATTTCCTTAGTTTTACCAGCAAAACTTTCCAAGCTGCAAAGTAAAAGATCTTTAAACACCACATGTACAATTAAGTTATAGTATATATTTAACATTCCGGCTATCATTACTGTAGTATTTTTTCTGATTGAACAGACACTACAGCATTAGACATACTTTTCTACCAAATGAAATGCTCACATGATATTCAAATTATAAATTTATGCTAAAATGAACATTTAATAATCAAAGTATGCACAGTCACATACATCTGTTTTAGTTATCATATTTAATGAATTGACTAACAACTGAAAAATTAATATAACTAACAGGATACCTGACAGCATCAATTTCTCCACTTCTCCTTTTATTATAAAGAAGCAGTCTAGTTTGTACCAACTGCACTATTCGAAAGAAATTCTCTGGTGTGAGAGCTGTCGATTCTAGTTCACTGACAATGTGCTTCGTCAGTTTCATAACATCTTCTGGACTTGGCAACTCTTTCTTCATCTTATTTTATAAGAAGGAGACCAAGCACTTACCTTGATGTACGTGAGTTTGGGCCATGTCCTGAGTGTAAGCAGTGGATTTTGTTGAAAAACTTAAAACAGCATTATAGAAATTGTGCTACACGAAAATCAAAGGTAAAGAAGGGTCAGCTTATAGTGCAGAGCCAGGTTCTTGCTGGAGTCATCAGTACAAGACCTTCTAAACTGATGCTTTAGGAAGTATTTCCTATTATGACTAGAGATGATATAGGTACAGTGGCACAAAATGACCCTCTCATTGTAGCTCTTGGAGAGAGTTGGCTAAGAAGGTCCATAGATAATGAAGCAAAAAGAAAATATTACACTTCTCAACACATGAGACTGATGGCAAGACTTTTGATTGAACTAAGGAAAGCAGATGAGAAAAATGCTGAGAAGGCTTTAGATGAGTTTATCAGAACTAAATACTATGACGCTCTAATGGCAGCAACAATTCAATGTTTGTATGCCATATATGGATGATGAAGAGGACCTGAAGTCACCTAGTAACGCAATTAAGCTGAAATATGATCTAATAAGAGTAGTCAATGCAAAATGGGCACTTCTGGTGCAAGATAATCCCCATAGCCTACATGCTGAAGAGATGATGAAATTTGATAGGCTGATTTCTGTACAGTGGGGAGAGAGAGTAACTAAACTTGCACGTGCTGTTTTGTGCATACTTTGATTATTAAATGTTCATTTTAGCATAAATTTATAATTTGAATATCATGTGAGCATTTCATTTGGTAGAAAAGTATGTCTAATGCTGTAGTGTCTGTTCAAGATGAGTTCACCACGTCCTTCTTTCAAAACTCTCACATTGTGTTTGTGATCCCCTAATTTCTGGATTCCCAAGAAATCTGGTTTTTCTTCCTCGAGCAATCTTTTTACATCAGGAATTTTCCTATGTTTCTTATTTCGTAGATGGGTATCAATATGTTGGACCATGACACCACAGTACAGGCAAGCATGATAATTATCATATACCCTCTTATTGAACGCTTTTTTTCGTGCTGCCTGTGCATTTGAACTATATGCGCTTTTCCTAAGTTTCCTAATGTAGATGTCTGGAAGATTTATGTCACGACTTTTGTATTTTTCATCCAACACAGGGCCATGAACAGCTGATGCCCCAACATCAGTACATTCCTCAAGGTCAGAACATTCTACATACTCTGATTCTGACTGATCACTTTCTGAATATTTTTTATACCTAGAACTGCATGGCATAACTGAAATGTAATCATTATCTGATTCACCTTCGCTGGAAGAATGCTCTGTATTTTCACCGCTTTCTATCAGTGTTTCAGTCTCTTTTATTGTTTCTGTCATGTAGTTTTTCATACCTCCATTTAAGTTATCACACTCAGAACTCTCACTGGCAGTGGGTGGGCTATTGATGCAGGGTTCTATAAGAGTGTTTGCCTCTTCTACTGGTTCTGACACACTGTTTTCCACACTTTCTTTTATGTCACCAAACTCAAAGTCACATTGACTGGCAGAGGTTTGGGTATTGATGCAGGGTTCTGTCAGAGTGTTTGCCTCTTCTACTGGTCCTGACACACTGTTTTCCACACTTTCTTTTATGTCACCAAACTCAAAGTCACATTGACTGGCAGAGGGTTGGGTATTGATGCAGGGTTCTGTCAGAGTGTTTGCCTCATCTACTGGTCCTGACACACTGTTTTCCACACTTTCGTTTATGTCACCAAACTCAAAGTCACATTGACTGGCAGTGGCTTGGGTATTAATGCAGGTTTCTGTCAGAGTGTTTGCCTCTTCTACTGGTTCTGACACATTGTTTTCCACACTTTCGTTTATGTCACCAAACTCAAAGTCACACTGACTAGAAGAGGGTTGGGTATTGATGCAGGGTTCTGTCAGAGTGTTTGCCTCTTCTACTGGTTCTGACACACTGTTTTCCACACTTTCTTTTATGTCACCAAACTCAAAGTCACATTGACTGGCAGTGGGTTGGGTATTGATGCAGGGTTCTGTCAGAGTGTTTGCCTCTTCTATAGGTTCTGACACACTGTTTTCCACACTTTCTTTTATGTCACCAAACTCAAAGTCACATTGACTGGCAGTGGGTTGGGTATTGATGCAGGGTTCTGTCAGAGTGTTTGCCTCTTCTATAGGTTCTGACACACTGTTTTCCACACTTTCTTTTATGTCACCAAACTCAAAGTCACATTGACTGACAGTTGGTTGGGTATTGATGCAGGGTTCTGTCAGAGTGTTTGCCTCTTCTACTGGTCCTGACGCATTGTTTTCCACATTTTCTTTTATGTCACCACCACTAGAGTCACATTGACTGGCAGTGGGTTGAGTATTGATGCAGGGTTCTGTCAGAGTGTTTGCCTCTTCTACTGGTCCTGACGCATTGTTTTCCACATTTTCTTTTATGTCACCACCACTAGAGTCACATTGACTGGCAGTGGGTTGAGTATTGATGCAGGGTTCTGTCAGAGTGTTTGCCTCTTCTACTGGTCCTGACGCATTGTTTTCCACATTTTCTTTTATGTCACCACCACCAGAGTCACACTGACTGGCAGAATGTGGGCTAGTGCCACTGGTATCACTCCGATTAAATGCAAATTCAACCTCTCTAGCAGCCCATTCAAAGTCTTCTTCGAAACACTTTAAAGTTGCGGGTCTGTTCTTCAGTTTTTCTACAAAATATACAAAAGAACACATACATTTCCTAAATACAATGCAACTTAATTTGTAATTTTGTCTATAATGGTGCTTTCTCCATTGTCCGTTGACCTGTGGCAAAGATAATGTATGTTAATGTTTTAAAAATGTGATTAATAAATAAATGTTTAGAAGTTAAGTGTTTGTGATCATTAATTTTTACAGTCTTCAGTGTCCATGGATGTGTGGCTAAGATCTGTTCATAAGAACTTGTAATCATTCATATTAAGATTACTTCTATATGTCCATTGATAAGAGCCTAGAAAGATTCAATGTCCATCCATATAAAGTGGCTGAAGTAAAGTGTATTAAATTCATATTCTATATGTCCAGTGTTAAGTGGCTATAATGATGTCCATAAGAGAGTGCCTATGTGTCCATTGATGAGTGACTAAGAACTGTCCATAAGTAAAGTGTTTGTAATTATTCTAGTTCATATCAAGATTCTACCAAATTCTGTATGTCCATTGGTAAGTGGCTAGAATTATGTCCACAGGAGAGTGACTATGTGTCCATTGATGAGTGACTAAGAAATGTCCATAATTAAAGTGTTTGCAATCAAAGAGTCCCTCGCTATGCAAGCTGTTAAGTGGCTCAAATTATGTCCACAAGAGAGTGCCTATGTGTCCATTGATGTGTGACTAAGAATTGTCTATAAGTAAAGTGTTTGTAATTATTCTAGTTCAAATTAAGATTCTACCTAATTCTGTATGTCCATTGGTAAGTGGCTAGAATTATGTCCACAGGAGAGTGACTATGTGTCCATTGCTGAGTGACCAAGAAATGTCCACAATTAAAGTGTTTGCAATCGAAGAGTCCTTCTCAATGCCGGCTGTTAAGTGGCTCGAATTATGTCCACAAGAGAGTGCCTATGTGTCCATTGATGAGTGACTAAGAACTGTCCATAAGTAAAGTGTTTGTAATTATTCTAGTTCATATTAAGATTCTATCTTATTCTGTATGTCCATTGGTAAGTGGCTAGAATTATGTCCACAGCAGAGTGACTAAGTGTCCATTGATGAGTGACTAAGAATTGTCCACAAGTGTTTGTCATTATTCTAGCACATATTAAGATTCTATCTACTTTTTTATGTCCATTGGTAAGTGGCTAGAATAATGTCCACAAGGGTGTGACTCTATGTTTTTAATTAGTGTCTAAGACCTGTCAATGAGTTTATATTTGGCCAATATACACTGCATATTGAGACACATAATTATCTGAAAAACAATGAAGTTTGGAATTACCAAGCCAATTATTAGTGTTATTAATAACAAATCTCTGTATGGCTAGACAGTGTTTCTTCAAGAGAGCGTTTTTGGCGCACTATTTTTAGCAATGAAACAACAGCCGTGCATATTTTTTGACCAAAGAATTTCACCTTAGCCGATTTCCACTTGAGATATACAGATTACTAACTGTCTTTGGTATAAACATGTATGGAATATTTACCGCATTGTTTAATCGAAATGAAATTAAAGGAGTCCATAATCTGGCATTTAGCCTGTTTCAACTACTTTATAAACGCTCGCATTTGTATGATACTGCAGATATGAAGTGCCTAGACAAAATCGTTTAATTTTTGTTGTCATATTTTGCAACCTTTTAACTGTCTGCTAGAAATTAACTTCAGCTCCGAAAAAAGCAGAGATTAACAACTTTCTTCAAAATACATCAAACAGCATTGACCAAGATCCTAAACCAGATAAATTAAACTTAAACAAGAACCGGTTGAACCGGGTGATGCTCCCCGAGAAGGTTCTGGACACAGGAAAGTATAAAAAAAATGAACAAAGGGCAATAACTCCAAAATTACACCAGGCTTTGTTTAGGTTCTTGAAGCGTTGCAGTTCTATCCAATTATATCTAGCTACCTACAAAGTTTCATGTTGATATCTCTAATAGTTTTAAAGTAATGTTCCAGGACAAAAGTCAAAAAGTAAAAATAAAAAAAGGGCAATTACCTTCAAAATAAGGCAAGGCAGAGTAATGATTCTTAAGCACCTGCACTTCCACCAAATGAGACCTATCTATCTACAAAGTTTCATGTTGATATCTCTTATAATTTAGAATAATGTCCCAGACAAAGTTCAAAGTGTCAAAATGAACAAGCAAAGGGCAATAACTACAAAAGAAGGCAAGACAAGTGTTACAGTTCTTGTGCACTGCAAACTTACTCAATGAGATCTATCTACCTACAAAGTTTCATGTTGATATCTCTTATACATTAAGAAATATGTCCCGGACAAAGTTCAAAGTGTAAAAAATAAACAAAGGGGGATAATTCAAAAATTAGGCAAGGCAGAGTTAAGGTTCTTGTTCACTGCACACCTACTCAATGAGATCTATTATACCTACAAAGTTTCATGTTGATACCTCTTATACTTTTAGAGTTATGTCCCGGACAAAGTTCAAAGTGTAAAATAAACAAAGGGGGCATAATTCAAAAATTAGACAAGGCAGAGTTACGGTTCTTGTGCACTGCATACCTACTCAATGAGAACTATCTACCTACAAAGTTTCATGTTGATACCTCTTATAGTTTTAGAGTTATGTCCGGACAAATTTCAAGTGTAAAATAAACAAAGGGGGATAATTCAAAAATTAGGCAAGGCAGAGTTACAGTTCTTGTGCACTGCATGCACACCTACTCAATGAGATCTATTACCTACAAAGTTTCATGTTGATACCTCTTATACTTTTAGAGTTATGGTCCTCGACAAAGTTCAAAGTGTAAAATAAACAAAGGGGGATAATTCAAAAATTAGGCAAGGCCAGAGTTACGGTTCTTGTGCACTGCACTTCTACTCAATGAGATCTATCTACCTACAAAGTTTCATGTTGATACCTCTTATACTTTTAGAGTTATGTCCCGGACAAAATTTCAAAGTGTAAAATAAACAAAGGGGGGTAATTCAAAAATTAGGCAAGGCAGAGTTACGGTTCTTGTGCACTGCACACCTACTCAATGAGATCTATCTACCTACAAAGTTTCATGTTGATACCTCTTATTCTTTTAGAGTTATGTCCCAGACAAAGTTCAAAGTGTAAAATAAACAAAGGGGGCATAATTCAAAAATTAGGCAAGGCAGAGTTACGGTTCTTGTGCACTGCACTTCTACTCAATGAGATCTATCTACCTACAAAGTTTCATATTGATACCTTTTATACTTTTAGAGTTATGTCCCGGACAAAGTTCAAAGTGTAAAAATAAACAAAGGGGAATAATTCAAAAATTAGGCAAGGCAGAGTTACGGTTCTTGTGCACTGCACACCTACTAAATGAGATCTATCTACCTACAAAGTTTCATGTTGATACCTCTTGTTGTTTCAAAGTTATGTCCCGGACAAGAAAAGGGGACGGACGGACGGAAAGACGGACGGACGTACTGTGGGGTACCTGTGCGACCAGGCTGCTTGTGTGATGACAAAAATGTTCTTGTGTGACTGATCAAAATTTGTTCGCACGAAACCTTACTTACAAGACAGTCACAGAAGCTTATCAACTAACAGTCACACAAGTATGCAAAGGAATGTCCAAAACGGCCAGTGCTAATAGGGTTCACTTGTGTGACCGTGTTACCTGTGTGATGGCAAAACTTTTAAATAATGCTTTGAAAAACAGTATTTTGCTCCACTTCTTAATTCATTCACTTTTGAGTATTTTGATAATCATTTTACACGTAGTTACTTGCCGTCCTGGTTGATTTCTCTTTTGCTAAAATATGTCCAAAAAGATCAGAGCTACTGGGGTGTATCTCTGTTATGACAAAACTGTTCTTGTGTGACTGATGAAAATATGTTTGCAAACCTTACTTACAAGACAGTCACAGAAGCATGATCAACTTAGAGTCACACAAGTACGTAAAAGTATGTCCAAAAAGGCCAGAGCTAATGGGGTGGACCTGTGTGACTGATCAAAATATGTTGGCAAGAAACCTTACTTACCAGACAGTATACATGTACTTTATGTTCACAAGACTAGTGCTTTGAAAAACTATTATTTTTGCTCCACTTTTTAAGTCTTTCACTTTGTGTTTTTTTTATAAACATTTTAGTTACCTGCCGTCCAGGTTGATTTCTCTTTTGTTACAGTGCCAGTGATATTATTTATATCAAGTCAAAACCTTGATTCTATTCAGGGTCTATCAAAATAGATAGACCCTGATTCTAGTTTGAGGACTTACAACTTTATCATAAGGGGTTAACATTAACAAACACACTTGAACCTTTAACTCTTTAATGTATACTTCTACTTTTAAAAAAAGAAAAAACAGGGGTAAAAGGACAAAAAAGGGTTCGCACAAACCCAGGGTCCCGGGGTTTCCCTAGGCCCCAAAAAATTTGGGGACACCAAAACCCAAAGGTTTTGGGTTTTCCTTTGGGGAAACGTTTTTCTAGGTAAAGTAAAGCAAAAAGCTTCAATATTTTACCTTTTACATTTCCATCTAAGCGTAAAACTACCTTCAAATAATATCAATAAAATAAAACGAAACATTAAAAGGTAAATAAATTCTAAAATCATGTGCTTAATTTTAACTCAAAATACGTTATCATTTTAAACTGCCAAAATAAATTTGAATGTTTTCGGCTTTATACTCAATAGCTAATATCGCCGAACATTCCAAATATATCCAGAAACGGTAATATGTCACATATTTTCGCGATCCGAGAAAAATACGATTTTTGTCTTACTTCGAAAAATGTGGAGATTTATAGAAGGTGCAAGTGACCCTCCAGCTACAAAAAGCAAAAACTAAAAAAAAGAACATTTTAAAAACTAAAAGGCAGAAAATGAAAAAAGAGGGAAAAGGGAGGGCCCCCTAGATTAAAAATTCCCTTCCCCTTTAAAGGTTTGGTTTAAACAATAGGGGTTTTTGATTGGTCGTTTTACAAAACCTAAAATTTTTCCACTTTAATCACACTTCCATATAGATAAAACCTGTAGCATTTTTTCATTTTGTAAAAAAATAAATTAAAAAAATATTTTTTTTAAAAAAATGTCTTTTTTCAGGCTTTTTTTTTTCCCAAACAGAACAATTTCAATTTTTTTTCAACAGTTTAAAAAGAATTAAACTTTCAAATAAATTGATTTCCAAAAAAATAACCTTTTTTTTGTTTAAAAACAATCCCCTTTTAATTTTTTTAGGAAAAAGCATCATAATTGTAGAAAAATTCAAACTAAAATTTTTTATTTTTTGTGAACCCCTTTTTTAAACCTAAAAATGACCCATGGTTCAGACTTTTTCAAGAAAATCAATCAAAACAATTCTGACCCAATTTTCATGACATCTGACGCAAAAATGCCAATTCTCTAGAGTGTTTTTCAAGCTTTTTCCTAATTATGGGCTTTGGACCTAGTTTTTGGAACCCCAAGATGACCCATCTTCAAAAACTTGTCCAAGAATCAATATACAAACAAATTTTCCCTGACCAAAAAAAATTACAAAATGACATTTGAGGCAAATATGAAACTTCTTAGAGTGTTAACAAAGCTTTTTTCCAAATTTTTGGGCATTTGCCGACCAATTTGATCCAAAGATGACCCATGTTTAAAACTTGGGTAAATAAATCATTAGGACAAACTTCTTAAACTAATTTTCATGACATTTGAGACAAAAATGCAAGCTCTAAAGTGTTTACAAGATTTTTTTCCATATATGGGGCATTGCCGAACCATATTTTTTAAACCCCGTGATGACCCATTTTCAAACTTGTCCAAATAACCCACAAAGGGAAAAACATTTTGAAAAATTTTTCATGACATATGGGGGCAAAAATAAAAACCCTCTATGTTTTACAAGTTTTTTCCCAAAAAAATTTGGGGCATTGTGCCCCTTAGTTTTTGACCCCAAAAGATGACCATTTTCAAAACCAAATAAAAAGAAAAATTTTTTACAAATTTTCATGACATCTGAGGAAAAAATTCCCAACCCTTTAGAGTTTTTTTAAAAAGCTTTTTCCTTTTTTGGGCATTGCCACCTAGTTTTTTCCCAAAAAGATAAACCCATTTTCAAACCCTTGCCCAAAAAAATCAATATGAAAAACATTCTGCCCAAAAATTACTGAATCGGGGGAAAAAACCCAAACCCTTTTAAGAGTTTTTTAACCCAAGTTTTTTTCCCTTTTTGGGGCCTTACAAACCCTTATTTTTTCCCCCCTTTGACCCATTTTCGAACTCGCCCAAAAATAAACAAACTTTCTAAAAATTTTAAATGAAAAAATTGGGGACAAAAATCAAACCTCCGAGTTTTAACGAGGTAAGTGTGGAACGGACGACGGCAATAAATGACCCTAATAGCTCTGCCTGAGAAAATGTTTCAGGCGAGCAAAAAAGAGAGAAAAAGAATTTTCCCAAAAGAGTCTTTTGGAAAAAAAGGATTTTGAATGGTAAAAATGTAAAGGGAATACAATGGGTATAAATTTGCATGTACATGAAAATTTTCAAAAGTATAAAATTTTCTTTAAAAACTCCTTTTTCTTTGTTGTAAAAAAAAAAATTAATTAAAAAAATTTTGGGTTTAAAAAAAACATTATCAGATGAATTCATCTTTTTACCTTTATGTCTTTTTCATAAAGCCCAAATTCAGGTTTCCTAGATTTTAAAAAGGGACTCCTTGAATATGAAAAAGGTTTTCCTTCAGGAATGTTAAATCGGGATAAATTTTTGTGATTTTTTTTTCACAGTCATACAAGAAAATTAATAACGGACTGTCTCCCTTACCCCCTTTTAGAGTTGGGGGGATGGGGGGTTAAATTATTTTATAAAAATTACAAATTTAACAATCTGAAAGAAAAAACTCAAGTGGGAAAACAGAATTTGGGGAAACATTTTTTGGTTAAATTTTTTTTTTAAATTTGGTTCATGTTTGATTTTTTTTTAAAAATAAAATTTTCCAAGAACGCTGGGGACTCGGCCACCATGCTTATAGCTTAATTTTTTTGCTTTTTAGCAGTAAAGTCCCCTTGGGGAAATTTTTTTTGGGCAAAATTTTTTTGAGAAATATTTTTTCAATTCTTCATTTCTTTAGAAAAAACCATTTTTCCCTTTGTTGTTTTTTGGCCCTTTTTTCCTAGGGGTTTTTTTCATCCCAAAAAAGTCTTTGGGGTTGTAATTTGGTGCACAGTAACATTTCTATTTCATTTTTCCCTTTTTCAGCCATTTCATTTTTTCCCAAATTTCAAAAAACTTCATGTTTGGTTGTATCGGGGAACTTCAGCTTTTGGAATTTCTCCAAACAGATTTTTTCATAGATGTTCACAAATTTAACTTCATCTAATGACCCCCCAAACAAACTGGGTTGGGATTTCAGGTCCGGGCATCATCAAAAACCCTTTCCTAATGTCACTTTTTTCAAATAGGGCTCATGTCCCGGTAAGGGTTTAAAATTTTGTCACTTTATTGGGGTGGCCCAGATGACGACACATTTTGGTGGATTTTTGAGTCTAAATAGATTCATAAACCTAGAAAATAAAAAAAATAATTTTTAAAATAAATCCTGAAAAAACACTAAAAAAAATTAAAAACTGAATTTTTTTTCCACCCTTTTTAAAATTATTTTGTTTTTCCTTTTTCTTTTAAAAAAAACAAAGCACTAATAAATGCAAAATACCTTTTTTAAAATTTAAAGGGAAAACATTTTTTAATTTAAAAAAGTAGGGGATAAAAGTAAAAACCCAATGGATTTTGCAAAGCACATAGTATTTTTTAATAATTTATAGAAAAGAATTGATTAAAATTTTAAAAAAATTATCAATTGCTTTCCATATGGCTGTACAAAAATTTACAAGTCTAATCAAAAACTGTAAATTTGCCATTTTTACTATCAAAATCAAAATCAAACTTTTTAAAATGATTTTTTTAAATCAAAGACATAAAAAAATCAATCAGAAAAGTTAATAAAACAAAAAAAAATAATAAAAATTTAAACAAATGTGGTTTTAAAATAAGCAAGCGGGGAAACATTGATGCTTTAAAAAAAACATCCCTAACACTGACTTTCATTATAATTTTATAATTAGGGTTTTTAGTATAGCAACTTTTGACTCTAAAAAAACCATTTTGTCAGCAAAAAACCCAGATTAAATCATAATGAAATTTCACTAAAAAAACCCAACAAAGAAGGGGGAAACCCGGGTGATGCTCCCCGAAGAATTCGGAACAGGAAAGTATAAAAAATTGAAAAAAAAGGGCAAAAATTTCCAAAAATTGGGCCAAAGGGGAGTTATGTTTTTTTGCACTGCACTTCTAAATGAGATCTATCTATCTAAAATTTTCCTGATGATATCAGAATTATTTTCCCAGGAAAAGTAAAAGTGTAAAAATGAAAAAAAAGGGAAAATAACTCCAAAATTAGCCCAGGTTTTGGGTTTGGGTTCTTTAACATTGCAATTCTATCAATTATATCTAGCTACCTACAAAGTTTCATTTTTATATCTCTAATAGTTTAAAGAAATTGCCAGGACAAAGTTCAAAGTTTTAAAATAAACAAAGGGGGAAATTCAAAAAATTTGGGAAGGCAGATTAGGTTCTTGTGCACTGCCCACTACTCAATGAGATCTATCTACCTACAAAGTTTTATTTGATACCTTTTTTTAAGTTATGGGACAAAGTTAAAGGAAAAAAAACGGGTTTAAATTAAATACAAGGAAACGTTCGTCACGCACAAAACAAAGGGAACATTACCAAAAGTTTATTAACCTTTTTTTGTTTGTTTTTACGGGGGCGGCAACGGAAAAACATTTGACGGGCAAAAAAGGGGGCGACTAATGTCCCCCCAAATTTTTCGGGAGCATAAAAATTAAAAATTTAATTATACAATATTACTGAGCCAGGGGGCCATGTATTCCTCATTTTTAAGGGAAAAGA
>NW_026857599.1:0-98549 GCF_026571515.1 Ruditapes philippinarum | reverse complement strand
AAAAATTTATTTTTCACTGCAGTGAAACATATTTTCGTATTTTCACTGGTGTTGCCGGACTACTTTCTTTTAAATTCTGCCATACTCAAAATTTAAGGGAAAGTCTTGCAAATTTTTTATATCCAGAAAGAGAAAAATGTATATAATAAACAGAAAATTCAAGTTTATTCTATAGATACATGATTTATTTTCATCTTGTGGCATGAAAATTACCATATTTCACTGGTGGCTACCACCACTCATGAAATATTTATTTTCATACCACTCGATGAAAATAAATCATGTATTTATAGAAAAAACTTGAATATCCTCTATATATTTATGAAAAAATACCTTCATTAACATAAACAACTGTCATTTTATTCCTTATTTCAAGCTGGAAATAATTCAATAATACTCATGCACATTTAAATTGTAGGTGATAATGAGCCAGTGCCAAAGAAGGCAAAATATGACAGTAAGTAATTATTATGTTATAGTATTACTCCAATTCTATTATTATTTCATTTATTAACTTACAAGATTCAACATTACTAGTGATTGCGAACTGAGGCCTTGAAAAGCATGCACCTGAGTGTTAGAACCACAGATTTTTTTCACCCATAAGATATAGATATGTGTAGCAAATGGAAAAAAAACTAAGTCTCTGTTGGGTTTCAATTTATTTAATATTACAGTCATGATCAACACCTTTAAGCTCATTGGACTAAAGTCATTACATACTACATCTTGAATGTCTATAAATGTATCTTCATTTCACAAAGCCATTAGATCATGTGGCAACATTATTTACAATATATAACTACATGGGTCACATTTCATCAATGGCACCAAACTTTTTACATAATAAACCTTCTCATTAAAAATATGAACTTTGAAACAGACAGTATGTTTGCTATAAATGACTGTACATGAACCAGAATCCATTGTTACATAAAATGTGTACATTATATTTTTTAGGTCCACCATAGAGGATAGTGAACCTTCACTCAAGAGGGCAAAATATGATAGTAAGTATCATTCTTTTAACAATCAATGATTTCTTTTATGCAACTATTATTCTCATGTTAACTATGAGTAAAACTTTAACTTATCACATAGATAATCACTTGCTTATTATACATTGTAATATAAATTTCAGATGCTTCAACAAGAAAGAGTGTACCGGAAGCAAAACACATCTAGAGATGAAAGTGAGTATGATACATGTAATTAATTAAAAACAATGACCATCATAAATATCATCTAGTTATCTATTTATCTAACAGTTATGATTGTAATCAAAGTTTTTTCATGCAAAAAATGGAGCTTTTCCACAAGTACTTTACTGCTCGAACAATTTAAAGCTTCAACATTCTTCATTCATATAGATCATATTTTTCATTTATGTAGGATGGCAGTTTTATCTCATTTTTGATAAAGTCACATTTTCAAAATATTATGACTGTAGGAGACAAATAAATTTTATCGAACAAGATTGTCTGTTATCAGAAAAACATTTAAATTTGCTGCTATGCCCAATGACGGAACAAAAGGCTTTAGAATTATAATTAATACATTATTGAAAACAAATGGTATTTACAAAGGAAATAGATTGTATTGATTTTAAGGGTTGTAAAATATATTCTTTATTTTATTTTCAGGTCATCGTGTTGAAGAACTAGTTATACAGCAAACTGCTGTAATGAGGGATTTAGTTGCCCAAGTTTCATCTTTAAATGAAAATTTCAAAACCTTAAATGCAAACTTTGATAAATTACTTAACAAATTATCCTGTTAAATTGAAAAGACTGATATTATTTCCTAAACATATTTTAACTTAAGGTATTACCATCCTAATGCATTACCACCGCTTTGAAGAGTATTCAAATAGGCTAGACTACTGTTAACTACATTGAAAATGAGGGCCGTGGGTTCAATCCCCAGAAGGGTCAATTTTCTTTTTCTTTTAAACTTTTTTATTAATCTATCAGATTCCTAATGGAAGAATAAAGTGTTTCATTTTAATTATATAATTATTGTTAGCTCAAGATACTTCAGCGAACAGGTATTGCTAGACCTGTTCTTTACTGTCATAACGTCAAAATAAAAGCGACATATAAAGTTATGGAAGCCAGAACTAAATTATTGTAGGTATCTATTTACTAAATAATGCCAAATTTAATAGCAAATATGATACCAGATATTTTCAAAGTTTTAAAAAATAAAAACTACATGGTAAAAGTTTTTTATATTTTGCAAGACCAACCAATATACATTTAAGAAAATTTAGGCAAACTTTGAAAACAGCCCCTCATTGTGGAAAATTTAAGGGATATTTTAAGTAAGGCTTTTTACATATGGAAATGGTCAAATAAGTGTTAAAAGTGGGTGGGGTAGGGTTACATTTTTATACATATTAAAAAAAATAGTTTAAAAACAATCATTTTGCTTGTTTAATTTGTTACCTAAATGTCATTTTTTGTTTCTTAACAATGAGCAATAGGAAAACATTTTTCATAATGATGATATTATAGATTATTTAGAGATTCCTTATTTCTGAAAAAAGCCCTTCTAAATGGCAAAGTTTTATTCAGAAAAATTTCCATAACTCATAAACCACACGGTAAATTTTGTTTAAATTTTGCATACAGGTGATATTTAGGGCATATAACTGTGCTATGTTGTCAATTTTACAGTTCATTATAGTGCCCATTAGGGTGTTCTACCTTAAATCATATTTACACTCATTATAGACCCTTGGATAAGCATAATACTTTAATTTGGTCTGTCAATTTAAGACGGTTTTGTTTTAGCATTTATTATTTATTGACCTATGATGTCAATTTTTTAGTTCCTTATAGTGCCCATTAGGATGGTAATAACTTAAATCAAATTTACACTCATTATATACCCTTGGATTTACATAATTGCCTGTAATATAGAATGATTTAAAAGCTATAAAAGACATCAACATGAAACTTGTTATACTGTTTAGTTAAAAAAGAATTTTGACAGGTTATATTACCCCATTTAAATGGTTGTTTGCTTATATAACCTAGTTTGTGACTAGGTGAGGGTTATAATTTGCAAACAAATTCTTTTAAATGGCCATATAACTTATTAGAAATCTTTGTAACAAAGTCATAATATAGCAAACAACATTTTTATAGGGAAAAAAATTCTTCAATCATAAATTTAAACATCATTGTATTCCAATGAAAAATTATGTTAAAAAATGTGCAGTATTTGAATTATTAATATTTAACACGTATAGTTGTAAGACAAGGGGATATTTCCGAAAGCTATATTTTAGTAGTTATTTTTCACAATGATTCAATGAATTAATGTATTTCATGAAATCACAAATTAATATTCAACAAATTATTAACTGAATAGCTTTCACATGTATAGTTTACTTATATTATTTAATATTACTACTTAACCCCTTTAATGTTTATTATTCATTACAAATATCATTTTTTCTTATCAAAGGTATCATTGACTCTGACAATAAGTTAACTACTGTGCTAATTTTGGTTTATGTGAAATACAAAGTAATTCCTTTAAGTAATACATGGGTGCTTAATTGAGATAAAAAAATAGATGTAATTGTTTTAATTGAGTGAAATGTTATATTTCAATTGACCAGAACAAGTAATTATATTTTAATTTCTATGTCTTAAAAACATTTTTTCAGAATAAATTAATTAATTCCTGTCTAATATTATTATTATTTCTGTCATCTCCATTTGGTAAATTATTATCATCATCATCATCATCCTGTGTGATGATCTCCACAGGCTCTTGTACTCCTCTAGTTTTACAAAAGTTATGTAGCCTCATACATGCGACCACAACTTGGCTGCTCTTTTCTGGTGAAAATGGTAGAACACCACCACTTTTGTGTAGGCATCTGCAATAAAGGCATAAATATATGAGCCGCGTCATGACATAACCAACATAATGGGTTTGCGACCAGCAGGGATCCAGACCAGAGCGCAGTCTGATCAGGATCCATGCTGTTCGCTTACAGTTTTTCTACTTGTTATAGGGTTTGTAAACGAACAGCATGGATCCTGATCAGACTGCGCGGATGCGCAGGCTGGTCTGGATCCATGCTGGTCGCAAACCCATTATGTTGGTTTTGTCGTGACACGGCTCATGTATCTTATTTGTTTCATGTGGTATGTCATTACTTCAGTGGCATGACATTTTCACAAAAAATAGGGCCAGAAGTAGAGATCAAAGTTGGGACAGCATCATTTAAACATATTGTAAATTCATTATCAATAAAGGTCATATAGTGAAACACATTGATAAAATGGATCAATACAATTTGGCGGCGTGGCAGAGTGGTTAACGCGTCGGACTATTAATCTAAGGATTGCTGACCGCGTGGGTTCAAATCCTGATAGGGCCACGCCGTTGTTTCCTTGAGCAAGAAACTTTACATTCATTGCTTAATTAGTACTGGTTGGTTCCAGGAACGGATTCAAGAGTGTTTCAATAAGCTTATAGCTTCCAACGCAATCGAACTAAAATAAATTTGTACTATAAACTAAACTAATACAATAATTACTTTGAATGATATGCAATATTTTACCTGAAACGTGACTTCAGTATACCAAAGGCTTTTTCTACCACCACTCTGCCTCTGCTATGGTGTTTATTGAAGGCTTCCTCTTGTGGTGTTGTCGGATTCACCTTTGGGGTCAAGAGGTACCTCCTTAGAGGATACCCACTATCCCCCAATAACAACCCATTGTTACTTTGTTCTAAATGTGTCTGAAAAATGATAGATCATCATGAAGCAGTTATTTTCAGATGACATATAGTTTTCTTTAGAAAATTCACAAAAGCTAGATAAAATCAGAAAGAAAAAATATTTTTGTCCTTAATCATTTAGTATGAGGTTAGCACAAGCATTTACTAATATGATTTTAAGTCCATTAAGGGTAATGCAGCTTTAATTCATGTCATGAGAAATTTATTGTGAAAAATTTCACCTTTAACCCACAAGCATTGAAAATGGCCGCATCATGCTGTGAACCAGGCCACCTTGAGACAACATCTGTGAATCTACAAGAAGTATATTTATTTGATAAGTAAATCTACAACAGCTACATCAATTTGATACATTAATCTACAGGAAATATATTGATTTAATAAATTTATCTGAAGTTGAACTTTTTTTTTTTATAAATTG
Organism: Ruditapes philippinarum; assembly: GCF_026571515.1. NCBI lineage: Eukaryota > Metazoa > Mollusca > Bivalvia > Venerida > Veneridae > Ruditapes > Ruditapes philippinarum. The sequence continues at coordinate 93,361 of NW_026857599.1, read as the reverse complement.
CCAGTAGTATGCTTCCCTTTTTTCTCCTTAGCATTTTAATGTTATAAAAGTGTATGTTAAGTTCATCTTCATTATATTGATTTAAACAGTTATCAAATGAAAATAAGTTCCTCCTGGGACACTTCTTGGATTAAGAAACTAAATTAGATTCTATTTTATAATTTTTTTGTAATTTAACACACTACTGACTTGAATGTTTGACATAAAATAGTGTACCTCATTTCAGCATCGACTACTGCCTGAACATTAAGAGCATGGAATCCTTTTCTGCAGACATAAGCTGCCTCATCCTGTGATGGACCCTGAATAGGGATGAGGGTTCCATCTACTGCTCCTACAAAAAAAGAATCTGAATTGATAATTCTTAGTAAGGATTGTATACAAAGAAGTGTCACTTGTGCCTGTAGAAATGATATCAAATGATTTTAAACATAAAACAATATAACAAGCATTTCCAAAAGCATAATTATTATATTTTAAAACATTCTTTTAATATATAGAGGATATTCATGTTTTGTCTATAAATACATGATTTATTTTCATCGAGTGGTATGAAAATAAATATTTCATGAGTGGCGGTAGCCACGAGTGAAATATGGTAATTTTCATGCCACAAGATGAAAATAAATCATGTATTTATGGAAAAAAACTTGAATTTTCTGTTTATTATATACATTTTTCTCTTTTTTGACATTAAAATTTGAAAGACTTTCCCTTAAATTTTGTGTCCTGGCAGAATTTAAAAGAAAGTAGTCCGGCAAGACACCAGTGAAAATACGGAAAATATGTTTCACTGCAGTGAAAAATAAATTTTTACAATGAAAATACAGAAAATGAAAATACGCATTTTATTTCATCAATATTTCTCAATATTTCATTTGTAAGTATATAATAAATATGTATATATGAAACTAATGTTCAGTAATTAATGATCAATTACCGATTACGTTTGGAATTCTACATTTCTCATAGAATTTCCTCTTCAAATGATGTAAACTTGACCTCTCAGTTGGAAATCTGAAATTTAAGAACAGTTGTATTTAATTATAGACGTTAAATGAAAAGAGTATATGTACTGATTAAAGAACCGTAAGTTGCACATATATGCATGAACAAAGTATCTTTTAAGAATTTATGTACAATCATTTAGAATTTAATAGAAACTGTAAAAAGTGTAAAGTTTGCAGAATATATAATACATATGAAAAATATATGAAAGTTCACATATATTATACATAATTATGAAAACTTATTCATATAAAAACATGTGATAACCATGAGTTCAACATATCCTTGATGACACATGCTTTTCATATGGTACTGTTTACATATGTTAATCTTTCATATGAAAAACACATGTCTTTAAACACATGTTGTTCAAAACACATGAAACACATATGTTTTACATATGGGGTACCAAACATACAGCAAACATGTGGTGCATATTTACCTGTGATATACAGGATTGCCTTAGTTTTTTTCAAATAATATATCTAGTAAAAATAGATAAAATTTTGCACAGATTTGTATTGAGCAATAGACTAAGTACTGTGTATGAATGTAATCACGAGAATATCAATGGATGCTAATTGACGAAGTGTCTCAGAAATTAAATTGAATTAGATTCAATATAACCCTGTCCTATTATAGAATTTATTATAAGTAAGTAAAATTACTTGTATATGTGTACAGCTCCACATACTCACCTAATATTCTTTAATCGAAGGTTTACACTTCGTATGAATTGGTGAATGTAAACTGCAGCTCTGGCTTTAGACACCCCGTGGATGTCTCCAACTTCTGATATAAAATCTCCTTTTGCCAGGTATCGAAGTCCAATAAGAACCTACAATGAAAGAAAGTCGAATTGCTTTATTGATGTGCTTGAAATAAAATTACTTTGATAAAAATATATCTAGATCTTATATGATTTTTAGGTGTGTGTTTTTATTTATCCGTGGCAACGAGTTACTAAGTCGTGGCAACAAGATACTATGTCGTGGCCACGAGATACTATGTCGTGGCCACGAGTTACTAAGTCGTGGCCAGGAGATAGCTAACTCGTGACCACGAGTTACTAAGTCGTGGCCACGAGTTACTAAGTCGTGGCCACGAGATAGCTAAGTCGTGGCCACGAGATACTATGTCGTGGCCACGAGTTACGAAGTCGTGGCCGAGAGATAGCTAACTCGTTGCCACGAGATACTATGTCGTGGGCACGAGATAGGTAACCATTTATGTTACTTTCCCATAATTAACTAGACATGTGCTGTAGTACAAGGATACCCCTACTTCACCAGCCTGTAAAAGAAGAATTTATACAACTTATTGATTTGTCGCTAATTTTACACTTAGCGTCACTCTGACTTAGTAACTCGTGGCCACGACATAGTATCTCGTGGCCACGAGATATATATAGAAACACACACATGTCACCTTTGTGCCACCGTAGAATACAGATTATATGTTTTTGTATATCGATAGAAACATGTTTTTGGAAAAAATTATTTTGGATGACTTGGATTATTTAAGCATTTTACATAGATTTCAAACTACCTTTGTGCCACCGTAGAATACAGATTATATGTTTTTGTATATCGATGGAAACATGTGTTTTGGAAAAAATTATTTTGGATGACTTGGATTATTTAAGCATTTTACATAGATTTCAAACTAGCAAATGCTAACGAAAACAGAACATTAATTCATGTAGGACTTCATGCATTTATAAGAAAATGTTGAAGAATATGTAGCATTTATAACGAGCAAAACATTATATGGTGTTAACAAAATAACGAAATGATTAAATATTCAAATAATATATATATATTATAATGATTTTAAGAGTGTAAAGATTCCCCATTACGGTAAAAAATACCTTATATTACGCTGATTAAAACTATCAAATTTAGGTGTATCGTGTCAAAAAAATTAGTGTCTTTTATCCGGTAATTGTTTTCCCACAACGTTATACTCGCACGCGGGCCGTTGCTATGGGTTTATGTACACTATACAGTAGTATTGTATTTTTTACCTTCGTCAAGCTGCTAACAGCAAAAGACCGGCCTGTCAAAGGTGAAAGGTCTTGTCGGCAAATACTTTCAAGCTCGTAAATGGCAGCTTTATCAAGCCGATAGCGGGCCACAACTTCCTGATCACTCAGGCAATCCAAATGCACCATTCGCTGCCTAAAAGTCCGGCTTTTCCTTCGGCATTGTCGATTCACAAGAAGTACGGCGGCCATTTTGTTTGATCTGCGACTGCTACTTAGCAATCGTAGAAAAAATGCATGATCTTACGATAATCGTAAGATTAAGGAAATCTGCGACGTTTGATAAGACACCGCCAAAAGCGTACGATCGACGTACGACAATCGTACGATAAAAACGGTCGTACGACCGTTGATAAGACGGGCCCCTGCAATACATCACTGAATCAAAGCACTGAATGTACTGATGGGGAGGCTATGACAGAATGTTTCAGACTTATAGTTTCTTTTCTTTTTGCTTAAAATGTGCTGTTAAATAAGAAGATATGCACATTGCGCCATTTATCGTTCAACCATTCATATATATGGTTAATATGGTTGACTATTCATTTTGTTAATATTCCAGAACATTTCATTGAGGTCTACTTTCGGATTGTTAATCATGCAAATTTTGAAAAACCTAAAAACCATTCATAAATGACATACCAGCAGGTATGACGACTGTTCATTATAATATCATAATACCATTTTACAACTGACGGTTCCTTATCAAAATATTCTAGGACTGTTCATCATAAATACTTTATGTCATTTTAATATCATTGAATGATAATAACAACTGCAAGTTAAGCAACATTTTAATTGAACATAAAAATTATACATATTTACATGTACCATAATTGAGATCAATAAGACACTGTCTTGTGATGAGTATTAATATTCATTCTCTACGGACATAAAGTTGTCTTCTCCCGAAGCAAATCTCGAATAAAATCACGTTTCAGAAAATTATTCCCATTTCATTACTCGTCGCTGACTTTGACGGCTTCGGATAATATTAAAGCTAAATATTTCTTGAAAAAAATACATATCTGCAAAGCTTATTCAAAATTGAATCAACCTAAGTGAAAATTGATCAAGAAGTTATATCTTCTTTTTTACCGCCAACACTCAACCAACTTATGGTAGTTAATCGATAGATTTTAAACCTCGCTAGCTTGAAATATATACTGCGGAAAATCTGTTGTTAACAGGGCGTGCGGTTATTACGTAGGGTTTTCCTTGTCGACCATTTCCCGCAAATAGATGAGAACATCGAAGCGTCAGTGCTATGAATGGTGTTATAAATAGCGTGTTTTGGAGGTTTTTGTTGAAACTTCTCCAAATCCCTCCAGGGATATGCACGTCGCGGAGAAGCCACACGGCAGGTCAAGGTCAAGTCATCTCAAGTACCAGAGGTGATTGGTTGACCTGTCGTAACTTACTCTGGAGGTTTGGCGCTAATGAACGCCGTTTTTGTTGTCGTCAGTCAGGAAGTTGATGCCTTGACAGTACTGTCGTCTCCTTTACCACTAACGAACGAAGAATGGGCTACCAGGAAGATTCTGCTTCAAAAAGACGTCCCCGATGCTATAATCTCGGACATATGGTTATTCCGGCGCCGAGAATAAATGAACTTAAAACACACACTCTTGTTGAAAACAAAACAAAACAAAAACAACAACATATTTTCTGTAGTAATTTTTCAAGTGTTGTAAAATGAAAACGAAATTCGGTTCATGCCGCCAATTATTTTTAGAACACAAGCATATAAGTTCTTTTTATTTGATTTATTCAAATAAACATTAATCACTTCAGCGCGCGCAAATATCGTTTTCAAATTAAAATTTCGTAAGATACAAATGTATGTTGATGAATTTCCGATGCTCGACTGTAAGTCATTCGTATATATATGCGTTTTTTTTTGTTTTGTTTTTTAAAGCTTCTTATTCTTTAATATTTTTATGTATCTCACAATCTGTATTGAAAATTTTATTACACCTGGACTATCAAATTATGATTCGTTGCCCTAGAATTGAATAAACTTTCTAATAACACAATACGGGGTCATTCATTTGATTGAAGACTGATCTTTGCGTCATTCTCTGAAATAATTATTTCCTTGTTAAAACATATTTGACCACATATTTCTGTCATTTAACTGTTTACTTTACTTCCGATTTTTGTTGTACCGAAACACATATTTCTATTTGTGATTTCTATTCGAATCCATAATCAGTTTAATGGGATCACCACCGGGTAAACGACTACTAGGTACTTTGGTCATGTTTTTTACCCCAAATATTTGAATGTTTCTATTGGGATTAAAATGAGCGTAGATAACTAAACAACTGGTTGTATAAATCCCTGACCTGTCTAATTCTAATTATGAGATTAGTGGATATATTAAGACATTCAATACAAAATATTCCTAAACAAAAGAGCACATGTTTAAATTTATTCCTTTACAAATAAAAGATCAGAGTAGGGATCTGTCAATTGCCAGACATATTTTTAAAAGATACTTTTATGTTAAAAGTTTGATTAATGAATTATGTAAGATGAAAATATAAGTATTGCTTTTTTATTTTGCTAATATTAAATGTAAACTTGTGGTGAAATTTTGTCGGAGGGTCCTTAGGGATTTTGTAGTTAAATAGTTTTTTTTCGGCGATACATGGTTTAAGAATATAATGTTTTCAAACTATATGTTCATCACCATTAGTGAATTTTTAGTTAAATGTATGCAAAATATTTACTAACAGCTATATGATATAGCGGTTTATGAGCGTTTTCAGCGTACAGCCTCCTAAGGTGTACTAATAAGTTAGTTTTCCTTAGTTATCACGCAAGCATGATCCATGTCTCTGATGTAAGCGACAGTTTACCATTATTTGTCTTTAAAAAAATATTAAGGACTATTAATGGTTTATAACAACAAACGAACATGCATGATATTGAGACTACGGTGTTGCAACGTTCTAGTTAATGACCCGTCATAAACAGTTGGTCGCTGCGTAGTAATTGGAAAATTGTTATCAAAAATAATAAAGAATATTTGCCACCTAATTAAAGCATTTACTTATAAATTTTCATTTATGCTTTTTCTTTAAAAGATATTGATAAAGTTATTATATAAAAGGGTTTTCATACCAGAACTATTTATTACCAACGTACGTATGCCTAAACCTGATTACCGCGGCAGTATGACGTCACGGAGTAGTGATTTTGAAAAAAATAACAAACAAAATCAAGAATTTTTCAGAGAATTATTATCTTTACAAATTGCAGATATGAAATAAAAGAATGAACATATGTTCATATTGTAAATGTCTGTGATGAGTGATGAGTCAGCTTAGAAAAAATCAAGGTACTATTTTTTTACCTGATTACCGCGGCAGTAAGATTTGACGGATGGTATTAAAATTGGGGAGGCATAGCCTCCCCAAAAACTACCGTAGCCCTATTTTGTCTAGAAAGCTTTTATGGTTAAACCAATGACATTTACTACATTTTCGTAATAAGTATATTAGCATAATTATTTCACAATAAAATCAGAAGTTATCGAATCAACCGACAAGAAATTTTTTGAAAGGAAGTAGTGAAAATTTTCAATGATTATAATTGTTTTTTATCTAAAAACACAGGGAAAATCTTATGTTATTATAAGGTAAACACTTTTCCATACATTTTTTTATCCATTTGTCCTTGCAAAGTGTATAGTTGCAAATTTCGCTTTACTTTGTTAAAACAGAAGATGTTTTCTGTATTAAAATGTCAATTCCAAATAAGAAGTAGGAACCTCTTACGCATTGAACAATCATCTTGTATATACAAATGTACCCTGTATGATTGACTTTGTCTATAATATCTGTATCCTACTGTTAACAAACTGTTATGTCATGTAACACATTGGACACAATGATTGTAAACAGATATTGATAGAGCTTTGAACTCTAACTTTATATATCCCTATATACGTTTACCTTATTTTCTATTTATTAAAGCAACAGTGAAAAACAACTTCCTTTAATTTACATTTAATTCACTGATATGAACTTGTTTAAAACCAGTTTATATAGAGTTTCCAGCAAATTTGATTCTCTTACAATAAAACTTATTTCTAGGTTATTCAAAACAAAATAATGTAATAATCTAAATATTATAAATATCGATTATTGACTTCGAATAACAGATGGATTCGGATTTTCATATCCGACTCAAGTGGTGAACGACTACTACTTAACTTTGACCATAGCAGTAATCATAGCAAAACTATTGTCTATAACACATATGTAACATGACATCAATCGACAAAAAAAACACACAAAAAACACACAAAAAAACCCAACAAAAACAACAAAAAAAAAACCACACACACACGCACATCAATACGCTGAGAAATATGTCAAAATAAAGTTAATTGGCATCAAAGACAAACACTACGTGCATTGAATTTCGCATAACGTAGATTTAAAGTAAATGTAACATTTTACTGTTAATGTCCAGCTGGATAATATGCAACACAACTGTTTTCAATCTTTAGTTAAATTCATTAATTTGAACACTTTTTAACCTTAATCAAAAATTCTATAATAGGGACCAAAATGTACTTAAAATCATAGGACTGGTGTGTAGAAAACAATGGTTAGATCGTAATTCATGTAAACAATTAATTGTCCGGTTAGTGTCATAATCATTTACGACACAACACTCCCTCTCCGATTTCGTAGCTTTCTTCTTTTTTCAATCATATGTTTGTTAATTAACGTGAATTGTATACAATATGTAAATTACTTCCTTTGTACACTTTTACTATTTCACGTTTAAATGTTGAATTCTGCTTAAGCCGGTGCTAGGGGGCGTGGACGGTAACTTGCACTTTCCAGTACCGTCCATGAACAGGCTCAATCAAACCGAGCCTGCAACATTTTCAATTTTGCCGTGTTGGGCTTTCTTTAGGGATTCTGTATTTATCTATTTTAACAACATTGTACTTTAAAATACATGTTCCTAATTGTTATGAAAACAATTACGGATCTTGGGGCGTGCTACTTACCTTACGTTTAATAATGCAATTTCAAGGAAATTTTGATTTCCCCTTAACTTTATAAACATCAAGACAGGATTTCAACAACTTCAAGCATCTTACGCACACATTCGCCACGCTTAACAATTGTCTTTCAGTTATATATTCTTGTTTGGAGTGTTCGTTATATAAAACAGTGATATCTATGTAATATGATATCTTCCTTTTTCTAATTACATTAAAGTGTTAATATGCATATAGTCATGACATTTTACAATAAAGAGAAATGCTTAGAAAACATGTTGGCATTGGAAAGAAAATAACAATTAAAAGGACAAATATAATTATTGTTTAATTATTTTAAGGAAGTACGCCCTGAAAGTGTTATAATTACGTTATTTGACTACTATGTTGAAAATGTCACGTCCCGGCTCATATATAGTTATTATCTATTTTATTCATTTTCAACCACTTACTTTAACTACCGTATCATGGCATTTGTACAAATATAATACATGCGAATTCTAGACAACACAACGTTTTGAGTTCATTATAGGTATGATCCATTCTATAATAGTAATGGGTTTTATCCCATTTGGAAAGAATTGGAAATAAGAGTAGAACTTTTCGACAGCAGTCTTTTGAATAAAATATTTTCGTTTAATGTTGTAAACATATTTGTTTTACACAGGACAATACCATTACGACGAAGTCAAAAGCAATCGAATAAAGTTTATTGATACGAGATTCTCTGAACGGAAGTTATATAAACAAACACAGGTATTTTATATGACATTGCATGTTGATATAAGAAAATAACACTGAAGTTTTTGTTTTTGCATTTCTTCCCATTTTTTAACTGTTATCTATTTCTGTCACGAGTTAAACGAACCGATAAATTCTGTCAGAGAGTATATTCTTGTATACTTTCATTACGTCATTAAATTAAATTGGTAATGTCTAATGCAAACGAACTAAAATACATTGTACATGTTGAGACAAAAGTTGAGTTAAAAAAAGACACAAATGAAGAGCGTTTTCTGCTGCGCTGAACGTGCTCGTGCTTTAGATCAATCAAATTGATGGACATAATTTTGTCGTGCCAAATAATCAGTATGTCTTTTGTTTGTTGTTTTAGTTTTATTCTATATTTCCAATGTGTTTGACAGCAACTGACACGTAGTTACTCAGTAATTAACATTTCGGTCAATGTGATTTCTTTTCATTAATTCAAAAATTACAAGATTAAACAGTTTTTGTTTAATCTGTATGGAAATAAAAATATTTATGCTTTTAATGTGCGCGAAATTACTAACAATAGTTCAATATTCACAGCCTTTTGTTTGGTAAGTCAAGATTTACAAGCAAACATGCAAAGCTACTTACATCTTCTCAGTTTATTTAGTTATTCATTTGAAAATTAGTTTCGATTAATTAAAAGATAATATGCTACCTTTCTTAATGTTTGTTATCTTGTTTCAATTGTTTTATCATAATCGTTCCGCTAAAAACCAATCTCGTATTCTGAAAATAACAAAATGTATTAGATAATATTAATGGGTTTCATCCTATTTGGACAGAATTGGAAATAAGAGTAGAACGTTTCGACAGTTCGTTTAATGTTGTACACATATTAGAAAATATATCTCATTAAGAACAAAAATTTAATATTTCAAGAAGAAGTAGCTAGATTGAAGAATGTAGAAGTGAGATGTATTTCATTTTTTAAATAAAAAAACACGTTGTCTAATTAAGTAGTTCACACATTTGTGTAAGACCAAACTAGCCAAACAAAAAATGGCACACAACGTTTTGCGTTGAATTTGGGTACTATTAAGGTTATAAAAGGGCAACCGAAGTTATATTTTTCGCTTAGATACAATAATACGATATAACATATATCGCAATAATATATTTAAATACTGAAGGAGGCTTGGCCGTAGTGTTTACAACTTAAATATACTATCAGGAGTTAAAGTGATATCGTTTTCCCTATTTCTCGTGAAAAAGATAAATAATACTGTATTGTAAACTAAGATCGCATTTAAATAATATTCCAAACAACGATATATTGAACGTGTAGCAAATTAGCATAGATCGCTTTGTAAAATCTAATTTAAAGACATTGATAACGCTGTAAAATGAACATCAGATCCTTGTACTGAAACATTTCAAAATCGGAAAAGTTACAGATTCTTTCTGAAAATTCGAATGTATGTTGTATACTAAAAATACCTACATACTACTACTGAGTGTACTAAAATAATAGAATATGTCTTTTTATCAAACATAAATTAACAATTAAATATATATTTTAATATTTTCAGCCGTATTCTGTACTGTTTTATTTGAAGTAGATTATAACTGGACAGACAATAACAAAATATTATGTACTGTTTCATTTGAAGAGGATAACAACTGGGCAGATATTTTTAAAACTGGCAAAGAATTAAAATTATATTACATCATTAAAATCTTTTACGTGATACACATTACTTTGCTTATTAATTCATAAAACTGCATTAGTAGATGCATTATATTCATAAACGAAATAGTTAAGATTCTATATTAATATAACAAAATAGCAGAATGCTCAATTTTCATTCTAGTAAAAAACAAGTTATAACATTTGATATAATGAATATCTAGCTTTTTACTTGGCACGAACATTGCGTTGAAGGACATTTTTTTAAATATCTAATACATAAAATAGAGAAACGTCAGATGCCTAAGTGAACAGAATTTTTGAATGCCAGTTTTTACATATATACATATTAAAACATTTTTTTCACTCTTAATGTCTGTCGACTTATTCAAACAATCAAGCAACTGTTAATTATTATACATGTAGTAAATTAAATAGTTAATATCAATTCACCGTAAATATAATAATGACATATATATTTACGAACGTCTTGCCCTTTTTATCTATTGATTATTGAAGTCAATTTTTATAAAAGTCTATTTAAATGCCTTTTAGTCTGTAAACAACAAAATGTACTGAAGTTTAAAATCTCATACCTGCAGCAAGTGTCCGTTCTTCTTTCAGTGACTAAAATGGCGGGTTCTGCATTGCTAGTGGTTGCATTGGACTTTGGTACAACATACAGTGGTTATGCCTTCTCGTTCCGGGACAACCCGTTAAACGTACAGACTAATAAAGGATGGATTGCTGGAAGCGATCAGCTTATATCCTTGAAAACACCAACGTGTGTTCTACTCAATCCATTTGAGCAGTTTGACTCATTTGGATATGAAGCAGAAAATAAATTTTGCTACCCTTGCCGAAGACAATAAACACCATGGCTGGCGTTTGTTTCGTAGATTTAAAATGATTCTTCACAACAATGAGGTTCTCCCTTTTGGCAAATTACTTTAGACTTGAGTTACACTCAGATTAATTTTTAAATCATTGGCGAGATTGTATGTCAAATTGTTAATAAGAAAAACAGAATGACCACAAGATAGTATAATTCAACATGAATGTATGTGGTTTTATTTTATTTTATTTTAATAACATGTTAGAAGAGTGTTTTATGAATTAATTTTTCATGTGATTTTGCAGTTTTAATGTTTCCATTCATTAAATAGAATTTCAAATGTTTTTGATCATTTTAAGAACTATGTATGGTCAAAGCATACAATTTACATCTATACTGGCATTTACACCAGAACATGTCATGTCTATTTCATAAACAAATATCAATATTTGAAACATTTAATAAATCAGATTCATAAGGAAACAACTCTAAATAGCAACAAGATTTCAAGGGTTTTCCTCGTTAAACAAATGTTTTATTTTCAAGTGTTTAAGTTGTTAATACTTTTTCAATTGTAGTATTTATGAACGATTAGAGTGAAATCCAAACATTCTTTTTAAAATGACATTTCTTATGTGAGTTATTTTCATTATAATATTAGTAAAAAATGAACACGTATTACATTGATACAGATTGGCCCCTGGTGTTGCTTTAAGTAACCTAAGGTTAGCCAAAAACATATTTCCTGTTTCGGTGCCATGCAACCTTAATTGGTTGGTGCGCCTCAAAATCAATCAACCAATCTTTTTGATACAGATACGAGTTTGTATAGACCTTTTTACGACACGGTCCGTTGCTATGAAAAATTGACCGAAAGCAGTATTTTTTCGCGCATGGGCAATTTGCGTAGGGCAAAAAGGGCCTTGCCATAAATAGAAATGCAGTAGAAATTCATAGACAATTCCGTGTTAGTTTAAGGTAAAAATTAGAAAATCATATTAAATAGCTTTTAACAGAACACAAAAGATGCATTTATAGCTTTGTGGCCAAGATCGCCCAAAAAGGCATGGAAAAGACGAGTGTTTAAGAATTTCCCCTTACGATCACGTGCCGGACATGGAGATTATTGTTGTAAAAAATGTAGAAAAATATATATTAGCAAATAAACAGGTCAATTTAATTGTTGTTGAAATTTTCCGTATAAAAACTTTTTTATAACATATAATATATAACATTTCTATATAAATTTTACAACATTTAAAATTGATCTTAATTATCATTCTGAAAAAGAAAAGTCGGAACACGTGATATAATGCATTTTTAGTTTTCAGTTTAGCTAATTTTATCTGACTTGACTGAGGTGCCAAACAGAGATTTTTTAAGTCACATTTATATTTAAATAATTTTTCAAACTCTTGAGAAGTTAGGATGGGTGGTGGAATAACACACATTTTATCCGGTACCTTGTAACACATGGAAATGCACGTCACGTACACTATTTTTCACTTCATAAAATCCATAAACACTGATGAGATTGGTATAAATAAAAGTTACTTAAATTACGATTAATCATTTTCATCATTTTAAGAAGTTAACTATGTCATGGTACTAAAACGACCCGGTTGAATGATATTATAAGTAGCTGGCAAATAACAGCCGGTCACGTGTCATCTGTTCGAGACTTACCGATTTGCCAATCCACTTTCAAAGGAATACCAATTGTGTAATATTATGTAATACATGGGTAATAAAATGTGGTCTTTAACATCCTGCTGTTTCAATTTAAATTACTGATGAAAAAGTCACCTAATGATACCTTGAACAGAGGACTTTTGGTTGTTGAATTTTAAGTCCCGCTAATTTTGTATATCTGTTATAAATATCAATTCACGTTTTAAGTACTTACCGCTTTAATTCATCCCAAAATGTCTTTTTTTTCTGGGTGACATAACTTGAAATCATGCATTTTAAAGCCTTTACATGCTTTAAGTACGCTAAAATGTATTCTATCGTTATTGCGCTTTTGTCCTACGCAGAATGCGCATGAGCGAAATGCAACATGCGTTGCTATGGAAAACTCGTACTGTAAAAAGGTCTATATCAACATGAGTATGCTTACATACTAGAATTTCGAGACAATTAGTATACAGTTGTTAAAAAAATAGTAACGGAAAATCAAAACTTTTATTGAACATTGTTATAGTGTGCGCATTAACACCTTAAAACCGTAAAATGAATGGTAATTTGAAGACGATAATGATGACATGACAATGTTAAACAATACAATCATTGATTTAAAATAAGGAAATTATATATATATGCAGGATCTATCAAGATCGACTACCGTTAACGACATAAACGGAAGATCAATGCCAGCAATGAGAATCTTTACAATGTCAATAAAGTATCTGAAACAACATTTCACTACGACGATCAACAAACAAAAGACCGGGATAGTTGACACAGACATACTGTATGTTTTAACTGTACCTGCCATATGGAATGATAATGCAAAGCAATTCATGCGTGAAGCAGCAGAAAAGGTAAATCACGTTTAAATACAGAGGACACATTTAAGGTATTCTGCTTTTTATGTAGCTCGTGACCTTTCGAGTGATTAGTTAAAAGTCCATCAAAAATCGGTAAAGAGTAGTTTTTTAAGTCTTTCCTTCACCTAAAACTATTTGATTTACTAAACAATTTCGTTAAAAAGATATTTTATGCTGGAAAAGGAACTAACATATTCAATGACATTTCATTTGATTTTGTATTTTGACAAAGATAAATTAAATTAAGACAATAAATCAATGAATCAATGTTAAAAGTAAGCTTAATTCGAAACCCGAAACAATGATTTTGTGGTTACTTTGATTTTCGCGTTTCAGGGCGAAATCACGACAACATGAAAATCTGCCGTATTTTCGTTATTTCGACCTTCGCGTTTGAGGCGAAGACACGACAAACAAAAGGCGCGGACATAAAAGATTTCGCCCCTCCGACACGAAAACTTAAACAATGAAATTTTCGTCTCTTCGCGTGTTAAAGTTTCGTTATTTCGCCTAGAATGTTTCGTGTTTTCGTGTCTTCGCCCCGAAAGGCGAAAGTCGAACTAACGACAGATGGGTATTTTTTCTTGTCTTCGCCTTTCGACTTTAAGACACGAAAACACGAATTGGCAGAAATCAGCCACCATAACTTATATGAAACTAAATCATACTCATTCAAATATTTTCCTGTTTCGCCTGTTGAATTATATTGAGTTGGCATTTTATTAACAGGCTGGCATAGAAAAGCACGCCTAAAACTGTCTTATGAACCAGAAGCAGCGTCTATTTGGTGTCAGACAATTTCTACAGATGTAAAGGAGTCATGGTCTAAAGCAGGGAGACAATACATGGTGATCGATCTTGGAGGTTGGTTAAATAGCTTGGAATACAATAATGAATTTTACCTCATTAATCGGCTATTTGTACAAAAGAAAATATCGGAAACAATCCTTGTAACGATTTTCTTTCGATTTTTATATCATTTTTCTTTTTGTTTCAATTTCAAAACTTTCATCATATAGTTAAAGTTGTACATGAGAATTACCGGAACTTAGAAACATTGTCACAAGAGGTTTGATCGGTAGCTCAAGTAATTGCGCAAATTTACTGGGTTTCTGGTTTATTGATTTTGTCTGTGTTATTGAACAAAAAAATCGTTTGAGCAAATTAATGATTTTTGTGTCGTCTGCTACTTATTACTAGTAACTGCTGCATGCTACAAAGTACCGAAGTCCCTATGGGGTCACTTTTTCGTCGTATTACTGCCTTTTTTTTCTCCTGTCTGCCCGGCGAAATTTGTTCCCCTTTTTTGGTGCCATCACAAAAACTTGCCCTTTAACTAACCCTCAAAAAACTTTTGTTTGGGCCCTTTAAATTTCAAAACATAAATGATCATTTTTCAAGGTAATTGTGCGCATCGTTGGCATTTTCAATATAAATGATTTTTGTCTGAGCCACGTCCCTTTGATTATTTTCACCTTTTAAGTTTGTCCGGACCTCTCTGATACTACTTACGCAATTTGAATAAAATGTAATGATCTGTACCTTAAGTGTTTGTGCATATTAACATGTATTTTGGTGGAACGATTTTTGCTGAGTTATGACCCTCTCATAAAACAGGCGTTCTGGCCTGTAAATTATTTTTTTGTCGTCTACTAAGCAGTGGCTGCAACAACAGAGCTGCTAAATTGGCTATCACCAGGCGATACACGCTATCCCTGATTGCTCTTGTTTTATTAAAACATAATATATGAATGCATTAGCTTATAAATGTTATTTCCAATAGGTACTGCAGATATATCAGTACATGAGAAACAAATCGATGACACATTAAAGGAACTCCATAAAGCAAGTGGTGGTCCGTGGGGAGGAATAATTGTTGACAACAACTATTTAGAATGGCTGACTAAGATATTCGGGAATACCACAATGCAAAAATTTAAAAGTAAGCAAATGGAAGACTACTTTCAAATGCTTAGGGATTTCGAAATAAAAAAGCGTTCTGTCACTCCCGAATTAAAGGGGAAATTTACATTTAGACTGTTTTCATCAATAAAAGAGCTTTATCAGGAGAGTAACATGCCTCCATTAGGGAAAAGAGTTGCCGATCTTGGATTGTCCGGAATGGTTACATTTACTGGCGACAAAATGAGAGTTGACGTTTCTGTCGTTAAACAATGGTTTGAGGCTCCGATAAATAGCGTGATTGAGCATGTACAAAATATTCTTGCAAAACAGAATATGCAAAAAGTCGAAACAATTCTTTTAGTTGGTGGGTTTGGGGAGTGTGAATTAGTCAAATACATTATCCAGAGAGAATTAAAGTACAAGGAAATCATTACCCCAGAAGAGGCAGGTCTTGTTGTTCTCAAAGGTGCAGTGCGGTTTGGACATTATCAGGATACTGTACGTTCAAGAATAATGACCCACACTTACGGGATGGCTACCTTTCAAAATTTTGATGAGCAAAAACATAAAAATGCAGAAGTAAAATTTATAAATGGTAAGAAAAAGGCTTGCAATGTCCCAAGAACAATTATACAGGCTGGAGAAGAGGTTAATATTGGGAAAATTATTTCTAAAGGTCCATTCACGCCATCTGACCCTGATGAAACGAATATAATGGTATATTGTACAGAAGAAATTGATCCTGAATACACAACAGACAATGGCTGCAAACACATAGGAACGCTAAGAGTAGCACATTCAAATGGCAGATCGAAAGAGGATAATCAACTAGAAACCTCGTTCATATTTGGTGATACTGAACTTCTCGTGAAAGCTGTTAATGTCAGAACAAAAGAAGAATTTTCTACGTATATGGACTGTCTACAAAAAGTGTATACATAAAACAAAACATATGCTATTCTACAAATGAATAATACTTTAGCATGCAATTTATTGCAAACGTTGATATGAATGCATATATTACATAATTGCAAAAACTTGGTAGAAATGAATAATTTATCCCTAGTAAAAAAAGTTGTGATGATATATTTCTCATATATTCTCTTTATTTGTATGATAGTCAAGAAGAAACAATTAATCCAATAGTTCAGCCTTAAACGTGAACTGTAGAATGACGCTTTCCAAGCAACGTTTGAGACGTGATACATATAAATTGTTTTTAAGAATGGATCACAGGGTTTTGTTATAAAAAATTTGTTTTGAATATTGGAATACATTAATAGAAAATAACAAGCCGTTTTAGGATGTAAATGAAGCATATAAAGATAAAAATAACAACATAAAAGGGAAAATTTCGGTACATGATAAATAAAACAGAATGAAATCAATAGATAGCATACTGCTAAAGAAAAAGAGACAACCAGGAATACCAGTTTGCTTCTTTTAAAATGAAGCATGCGTGATTTCATTTTGCAGCAACTATTGGCTTCGATATGCTGTAGAAGAAATAATCGTTAAAGCATCAGGAAAGTTTTGGAACACGGTTCACTCGGTCATAAATATTGCCTGGTGATATTATAGCTATAGTAATTACAGTTACTATTTTGCGAAACATGAAATAGTAAAAATTACTATTTTGTGAAACATGAAATAGTAAAAAGCTATTTAGAAATCAAGGCCTAATGTTTATAGTATTCTTTGGTAATTTGTTTTGATGATTATATATCCAATGCTTCAATACTTTTCTAACGTTTCCCGTTAATCAAAAATATGTCCTGATCTGATCAAAAACATATCATTATTTTAAAACCATTTTGAGATTGCCGAGGATGCTTGCTTTGAAGTATTATACTTCAGTCCTATCCAATTTAAGGCGGGGTTTTATTGTAATATGACAGACAAACGGACACTCAGTGATCATTAATATCATCCTAACTATTTATGCAAGTTCGTTTAGGATTATATTGTAAATTCAAATTAGTATCAATATTGTACTTCACAAATATATTGAAGTATTTTAAAAATATACTATGCTCTTTCCTTGAGTAAAATAATTTAATAACAGAAATTAATTGAAACCTATAAAATTCTCACTGAACATGTCTAATTTGAATAAAAGAATGAATAAACTTTGTGTATGGGAAGCTGCGTTCCCTATTACAGGTCAAGGAAAAGTTGGTCCTTTCTTAAAAAAACTGATATATTCATAATGTGATCAACTATTGTGTGTAGGGTTTTGTAACATAACATATCTACTTCGTGTGAAGTCAAAAACATGTTTATTCTATATTGACAAGAGAATGTAAAGCAATATTTTCTAATATCGAATTTGAGCATTGTATATCTTTAAGAAAAATTATTGAATAACGCGCTTTTGGATAAAAGCCTTATATACGATATTACCAGTATGAATATCATGAAATATTGTCGCAAAGATATGGCTTATTGTTTCTATACACAGGAAAGAGATAATGCAAGCTGTTTCAATTTTGAAATATACCAAATGTATTATTAAGTTATAAATAAAGCTATAGGAAAATATAAATTATTTATATTTAAATATACTGAAAAATGAGATACTATTAGTAAAATGTTGTGATATGCATTCCTGCTGCATTTTAAATTCAACGAAAAAGCTTCAGGATACTTTAATTTTCACTTGTACAAAAAATATATAAAGAGAAATATAAATATCTTAAAGTTTTCTGTTACATGCAAGAGAAATACACGTAAAAGTCTTGTGATGTTTTTTGTTTCCTGAATTTTTTTGTGCATGTTTTGATAAAAAATGTCGCAAATATAAATCTTTTACATTGGCAATGTACTTTATTTAAAAAGTGTGGTTAATAACCTGAATGTTAAAGTGTGTACATTGATTAGAGTATAATAAAATATATATAAATACATTTTCATTTTTTATGCCCCGGGCATATAGTAATGAACTATTTGCCGTCTTTCTGTCCGCATGAGGTTAACCTAAAAACGGCAAGTTAGATTTTTCTCAAGTTCAACCAGTGCCGATGGCTTTGTAATTTCACACTTACTAATCAATAAAAAGTACATTATCTGGGCAAGTTACATAACTATAGGCTTCCATTTTTACCAGGTAATTGCCCTTTTCAGCACTTAGAAACTGAATAATGGTTAACCTTAACCAGAAAGTTGGATTTATCTGAAATTCAATCTATACTAATGGCTTCATAATTTCAACACTTACTTTTAATACCAAAGTTCATCATATATTGCCAAGTTATAAAACTGTGTATATCAATTTTCCCCAGTTATTACCTTTTTTATCACTTTGAAAATAGGGCCTTGTATGGTTAACCTATTCCGGCAAGTTGGATTTATCTTTCATTTCTGCTAATTACTTAATTTATATAAATATGTCCTTCACATTTGGTAAGTGGATATTAAATGATTCTCTTATATTTTATAGAGTAAGAGATATCTTGGGCCAAGTCAATGTCGCTGATCTAGAAACATGCCAAGGTAGGTGTTCTATCTTTGGGTGTAGTTAGGGGTCAATTGTGCCCAAGGTCAATGTCAAACAATGTCGAAAATAGATTTTTACATTTTTACAGGTGTATTAACCTTATTATATTGCCAGATGTCATTTATATTTTGTAGTAACATAAAATTGAAGTCTTCTCCTTTGCATGGAGTTAGGGGCCTGGGTCAAACATTGCTAAAAAGGTTTTTGACATTTTTGCTCACATAGCTTTTATTTCTTGACTGATGTATTTCATATTTGAAAGGAAGGTAATTTTGCCATGGTTTTCTTCCTTTCGATTGGAGGAAGGGGATCAGTGGGTCAAAGTCACCAGTGCTAAAAATAGATTTTTACACATATTCCCATATAGCCTTTATTTATAGGCAGAATATATTTCATAGGAAGATACCTTGCATGATATTCTTCCTTGTGACAGAGGTAGAGGTCAGTGGGTTATTGTGAAGGTGTCAATTATAGAAATTCTACGCAATTGCTTATAAATAGTCTTTAGCTATTTGATAACTTGCATCCTTTGGATTGAGTTAAGGATTCAGTTGGATTTAGGTCACCAAGTGCTAAATAAATGATTTTTACCTTTTTGGCCAAACACGCTTTATTTATGGACAGATGACTTTCAAATTTGGTAGGAAGAAATCTTGCATGGCCTTTTTTCTTTGAATTGAGTAAGAGGTCAGTTGGTCCAGGTCAAGAGTGCCAAAATTAGATTTTTATATATTAGTTTATACGGCCTTTATTAATAGACCGTGATTTACATATTTGGAAGGAACATACCTTGGATGGTCCAGATATAAGTAAAGAAAAATAAACAAGAGATCATGGCCCTGAGTCACTCACAGAAACAACTGCTTTTCAGTTGTTGGAAATTATCCATTGTGAATATTTTCGTATTATCAAATTTTGAGCATAGAATTATGTTTAAACAATAATTATAAGAAATGCCATGACCTGGGGCATTTAAACTTATGCTTAAACGTGGGCCAATTAAATTAATATGAGCAAACTTAATAAAGTTTGGTTGATCATCCATGAACTAGTTCTGTAGAAGAAGATGTCTAAAGGTTTTTTTTTTATTTTAGCTCTAGAGACCCCTAAAAAGGGGCCAATCAAATGAATATGAGCAAACTTGATATAAGACTATACACAAGAATGCTACAGACAAAAGTTTTGGTGATCATCCATCAATTAGTTCTGTAGAAATAGAGGTTTTTAAAGGTATTTCTTTTTTTAGCTTTAACGCGCCCCTAAAAGGGGCCAATCAAATTAATAAGAGCAAACTTGATAAAAGACTACCCAAGAAAGCTACAGACAAAGTTTTTGGTGATCATCCATTTATTAGGTCTGTAGAAAAGACGTTTAAATGTATTTCTATTTTTAGCTTTACCGGCTCCTAAAAGAGGCCAATCAAATTAACATGAGGCAAATTTAATTAAAGACTACCTTATAATGCTTACAAAACAAAGTCTTGTAATCATCCATCAATAAGTTACTGTAGAGATTGACGTTTAAATGTAATACTTTTTTAGCTTAGCAGCACCTAAAAGGGGCCATTTAAATAAATATGAGCAAAACTTGATAAACGACTACCCAGGAATGCTTCAGACAAAGTGCGGTGATCATCCATTCATTCGTTTCTTTAGAAGAAGATGTTTAAATGTTTTTCTATTTTTAGCCCTAGAGACCCCTAAAAGAGACCCATTTAAAATTAATATGAGCTAACTTGATATAAGACTACCCAAGAATGCTATAGACAAAGTTTGGTGATCATCCGTCAATTAGTTCTGTAGTAGAAGATGTTTAAAAAAAATCTATTTTTAGCTCTGTTGACCCCTAAAAGGGGCCAATTGAAATGAAATGAGCAAATTCAAGTGTGACTGTCACAAGGATGCTACAGACCTAATTCAATGTAAATCTGCCCAGCAGTTTCAGAGTAGAAGATGATTGTTGACGCATGACGACGGACGACGGACGCCGGAGCATCCCCCGTTGATACTAATAGCTCACCCTGACCCTTCGGTTCTGGTGAGATAATAAAAATACAGTGAATTCTAAAATGAAAAGTAAAAACATGTATAGTCACAAATGTAGGTTCTAAGTAAACTAATTTTAACGTTTTATTTGTTTATTTATTTATCTTATTATTCATTTACCATTTTTTATTATTATTATTTGTTTATTTTGAAACAAAAAATCATCGTAACACTAAGAGTCCACAATACACCACTGAACAGCTGTCTTTACCCTTCTTTGTATAGGAAGTATTAACGGTTTAACCAAATCAGTTCTCTATATATTCGTAATAAATATAAAAAGCATGATTTTTTGGGGAATAAAACAGAAGTGATGAAACAATCCCTTTACATGAAATTTTTTGAAAGGAAGGTTTAAAATTTAAATTAGGAATTAAAAGGAAAATTTTTCACTTAAAAGATTTTTTTGACATTTTATTCAATTTTGGGAAATTTTATATATTCAAATAAAATTAATTTAAAAAGAAATTATTTCAAAAAAATTCCTTACAAAATATTTAAAAGGGAAAAAAAAAAAATTTTTCACATAAAAAAATTTAAATTTAAAAAGTTTTTTTTTCCCAAATTTTCCCGGGTTTTTTTTCCCCCTAAAAAGTGATTTGGGGGTTTAAAATATATAGATTTGTTCAAAAGGAAACAAGTGATTACTTGCGCTTATCTGACTCAAGTAAAGTTCCAGAATATTATAAATTTTGTTCATTTTTTCGTTATATTTATCCATCACGTGACCAGTAAGTCAACTTCTTTCTCTCATTCTTACCGCATTACAACGCTGCCAAAGATTGAATTGTTTGAAAAATAGAATGCGTGTACGAGTAAAAAATTAGACAGAGTCGGTGCAAGGGGCGTGAGCGATAGCTAGGTGCTTTTTTTGAGAACAGCCCAAGTCTGCATCATTTTTGTTTTGCTGGTTTGGTATTCTTTAGGAACTTCTGTTTTGTGTTTCTGTTGTTTTTTTTCCTATTGATCACTTCATTTTCACCCCGAAATATGAAATGGACTATAAAATTGATATAAATAAATATGTGTTTAATTATTTACCTTTGTAAATTTCATATTCATTTAAAAATAATATTTCAAATATCGATTGTCTACCACTTCGACATACTTTTTTTATTTTCGCCTAAATTTTAAAACCCCTTTTTTTTTAAATTTTGAAGAAAAAAAACCTTTCCCCTTATTTTAAAGTTTTAGTTTTGGTTTTGTTTAAAAATTGGTTCTTTTCCTGTTTACATTTTTTTTGGGAAAGGGGGGACTTATAACTTTTTTGGGTGGTTTTTTCCCTTGAACCCTTTTCATAAAACAATTCTTTTGGAAAATTTTAAAAAAGGGTTACCCGGCCCCCCCCACCCCCCCCCCCCCAAAAAAAAATTCCCAATAACGTAAATTTAAACCCGGGGTTTTTAAAACGAAACCCATTTTTCAAACTATTGGGATTTTTTTTTTCTAAAAATAAAAAAAAAAATAAAAACCCAATTTACTGATTAATAACACTAGATATCACTGTGGCAAACTATCTAAACCCTGTTTTTGGCTTTTCATGATTTGAACGTTAAAATTCAATCCTATTAACAATGGGAATCTGGTTACATGATAATTTTAAACTTATAAGGGAAACACCAAAAAAATCAAGAAGTGGAACCAAATAAATCCTCGGTGGACAACAATTCTTTGGGGAATGTGAAATAAATCAAATATTACGGACTGGGGAGGTATCATTTTGATATGATTTTAGGAATTTTTTTTGATAAAAAACTTATACAAAAATAGTTATATATTAACTTCTACATGCATTTATTTTATTTGCCCCTATACTGGAATCAAAAGGTTTTTCCTTCTGCCTTTTTCGTTGCCTTTTAAAAAGATGGAAAGGGGAAGTTAATTTAAAATTCGTTTGTTGCTGACAACTATGGTTAATCAAAAGACTTTATTATTGTAATGATTTACTTTTTGTCTATTATTTTTTGTTCTGTATCCTAACTGGTTAACTGTTAATTCAACCTGTTATGTCAATTACTCATGTACAACATCGAGCACTTATCACCCCAATGCTTGCAAACAATTTTATACAACTTTTGAACTCTAACTTTATATACTGTAATCTCTTTCTAGTTTACCTTATTATTCCTTAATTAAACCCAATGCAAAAACCATCCCTTTCCGATTAACAATTTTTAAATGCACTGACCATAAACTTCCATAAACTTCTTTAACGCGGTTTTTATATATAATGGTTCCCAGGGAAATCTGATTTTTCTAAAAATAAAAACTTTAATTTCCAGATAGGGGTTCAAAACCAATATTAAATGTAATAATGCCAAGTATTAATTATGATTATCGGATTAATATCGATAATTCGGGATTAAGGAGGTACAATTGACTTTCGAATAATGGATTCGAATTTTAATATCCGACTAGTGGTAAACGGCTACTACTAAACGTTGACCATAACATGTAACATAGCATAACAGTTATTTTTATTTATA
Organism: Ruditapes philippinarum; assembly: GCF_026571515.1. Taxonomy (NCBI): domain Eukaryota; kingdom Metazoa; phylum Mollusca; class Bivalvia; order Venerida; family Veneridae; genus Ruditapes; species Ruditapes philippinarum. The sequence goes on along the minus strand of NW_026857599.1, from coordinate 69,563 downwards.
ACGCATATGTAACATGAATTCAAACGACCAAATAAAAAAAACCACAAAAAACAACATACAAAAAACAAACAAAAAACAAACAAAGGGAAATGTGTCGAAATAAATATTTAATTGGCATCAAAGACATAACTACGTGCATTTAATTCCGTATAATGTTGAACGTAAAATAAATCAAACACTTTGCTGTCAATATCAATGATGCAACACCATTGTATAAATTGAAATCATTATTTTGAAGACTTAAACCTTATTCGAAATTGTATAATAGGGATTAAAATTTACCACAAAAACATAGGACGTTTTCGAATAATGGATATCGTATAATACGTTCGTGTTATATTTATTTATATAGTCTACGTGTATTAAACAGGACAGCGCGACTACTGCAGATAATACCGGGTGTGTAGAAAATTCGTGGTTAGCCTGTAAATCATGTAAACATTAAATTGTCTTGTTCATTATAGCAGGTACAAAATATTGTCATTATTAATGACGAACCCGCACTCGCTCCTCGATTTCACAGCAATTTGCTCTTTTAATAGTACTCATTCTATATGATATATAGTTGTTATCAATTTTTTATACATTTCAATCCCTTTACTTTAACTACCGTATAATGTGCATTTGTACAAATGTAATCAATGTGAAACGTTTTGGGTTCATAATAGCTGGCTGAATTGTATTCAATAAAAATACCCTTACGATAAAGTCAAAAGCAATCGAATAATGTTTACAGATAAGAGATTCTCTGAACGGAAGTAAATTAACAAATGCAGGTAATTTTTTATGTAGCATTGAATGTTAAGTAAACATAAATATACAACACTAACGTTTTGTTTTTCCAATTATTTCTATTTATTTACAATAACTTAAGTTTAACGAATTAAGAAATTCTGCGACTGGTTATGTATCTTTGAAAACGAAAGAGGAAGTATATTCTTGTACACTTTACTATGAAACTACTTTCATTATCACTTGAAATTACATCGATACGTACCTATTACTTGTACATAATGAGAAATAAAATTAGGTAATATAATAAACACAAAAAGGGTTTTATTCAGCTTTCTCTTTTGAACTGAACGTGCTCTTGCTTCCTTTCAAATAACATTGACGGATGCAAGTTTGTCGTGTCAAGTAAATCAGTCGTTTTTTGTTTGTTTGTTTGTTTTTGTCCCTAAATATTCATTGCGTTGAATATCATTAACACATATTTAGTTATAAATGAACGTTTTTTTTGTGTAAAGAACTTTATTTTCATATAATGCTATATCAAATTTTCAAGACAGAACAGTATTTGTTATTTGTTATGCACCTGTCAATATTTTGCCCTACCGGGGGGGGGGCGGCGGGCATACACGGGGCTTTAGACAGAAGACCATTCCTGACAGGCGAGAATTTGACAAACTTATGGAATCCGGGTCCCGGGAAATAGACTTTGGCCGGTTTTTACATCCCGGGACTCGGGAATTTCGACGCCACAAATTAAAAAAGGGGAGTAACGGTCCAAAGACGACGGCGATATTTTTATTCGTGTTTTTTAAGTTGCAGACATGAAACTTTTCGAATTTTTCTACGGTAGAGAAAATAGTGGGATAAGGCGAGAAGGTTGCCTCAGAAATTGGATTTATATGCAAAGGTATACAGGGATTGTATTCTTCATTTATTTTCACATTTACCCAGACACTAGTATGTGGAGCCTAGTGGTATTTGTCATCTGTTTTCGCGAATAAACACATTTAATAATTGATTTATTTTGCGAGTCCGACAGGCATTGGTCATCACATGAAACTGACACTTATCTCGTATTGATAATACTAAATCCACAAAAGAACGTTCACTTTGCCTGTAGAATATAAACGATTACAGCAGAAAATTTCGTATCGATTGAGATAATCCTTTTAACTGCAGTATGAATGAACTGATCAAGTGACACAAAACGGATGTTGAATACATACACACAGAATTATGTTATTAATTATTCATTTTTTAATTATTTTAACACCTATGCGACCAGTGCAGATCCAGATCAGCCTGCACATCCGTACAAGGGAGTCTCAATCCAAAGGCTGAAGTCACGGGACTCCAAGTCAGTCATAGTTCCCGTGAGCCTTGTTAGAATATGATTTTTAATAAAGTAAGAAAATGCATTTTAAATATGTCAAAACAGATCTAGATAAAATGATATCTTTTTTTCAGATGTATTACCATCATTGTTTTTTATCATTTACTGTTTCAACTGCTTGTCATAACGAGGCTTTGAATCTTGGCTCTCGGTTTCATCTTCATTGGTCTTGTATTGCTTTACGGCCGTGACTTGCTCTTATAAAAAGTAAATTGAATCTGCAGAAACTGTTAAGGCTTTGTTCTAATCTGATAAATGTGAATGTATTAAAATTGATTTATATTTAAACAGGTGAATATTTGGTTGGACCATTAAAGGCATTTGACGAGTGTTGCTGCCAACAGAAAAAGGGGCAAGTCAAAGGCGTCTGAGACACGGTCTTCGAAAAAGGTATTCAGGCACAATGACATTATGAGTTGAATTTCATAAATGATTGCCTCAACATTAAATGAGTCTGAGGCCAAAAAAACTCTTTTTTCTGAAAGCCATAAAAAACATAAGGGGTATTGCACTTCTGTGGTCTAAATATGTGCATTTTATCATTGACATGGTGGGGAATCATTGATATGGTGACCTGTGACGTAACATGGTATCTTAAAGTCCCATTATGCATTTGTAAACTTTATATGAAATAAAAGAGTATTCACTCCAATGACATCAAGTAGAATTCTGATGTAAAAATTTGCATTTGATTTCTTAAAGACATGAAAGAAAATCTTCGAAATATACGCTATAAATATATTGTGCTCGTGTAGCGCAAATGTAATAATTGGAGGTATGTTTGGATGAAAAAATAAATTCTGAAGAATAGTAATGTGGAAATGAGCCATTTTCTTCAATAAGAGGATGATTATAATATGTTTATTCAGTAATTGAAATTTTACTCACAAAAGCTTATGTTCCTTTAAACTTAAAATTGGTGGATTCTCCTGAAAAAGCACAATATTGTTTATAATGTAATAATGTCACTGGGGGCTACTGCAAGTCCTGTCAGTTACGAATACACCAAGATATTTTCTGTTAAACAAAGATATTGAGTTAAACAAAAACATTCTCACATGGACACCTGAATCTGAAAGATTATAAATTGCTGTAATACCATGTCATGTGGTCTCCATATCACGTGATTCCCCACCATAATTGCAAGATTAATTTGATAGACTAAGTACTAGCAGAATCTTTAGAAAATAATGTGTTTTCAACAAAAACGAAAAACAAAAGTACCATTTTTGTTCCAATAGAATTAAAAACAATCTATTGTTTTATCTATCAAAAATATATGTTGGAAATCTTTGTTAAGTTGTGCTACTGAATTATTAATTTTCAAACAATCCAGGCTCAAGCTCCTATCCAGGCTCAATTAAGCTCCTTAAAGGAAAGGGTTTCCTTTTTAAAACCCCACCCCAAGTTTCCCATCCAGGGTTCCTGCTCCTTTTCCAGGCTTTTGGGGAGAGTGCCCCAAGATTGTGAGTACACCATGCAACCCAGCTTAAGAAATTATGCCAGTTCTTTTTTGTAAGCTTTGTGTTCATGGTGAGCCTATAATTGTCGTTTCTCATATTTGGCTGAAATCTCGGCAAAGTACAAGGCTGTGTCATTTTGGGTAAAAAAAACTATAAACACTAGGTCAAATCTTAGAAAAAGAATGCGAACACATTAAAGAGGCCACATTTGTGGCCCATTCTTCATGAAACTTAGTGTAAATGTTCATCTCTATAAAATCTAGAACATGTTCAAAATTAGGTCATGAGGGGTCAAAAATGTAAGTCACTAGGTCAAATCTTAGAACATTTTTGGTCCAATTTAAATGAAAACTTAATAAATTTGTAACCTTTAAAAATGCCCTCTATTTCAGGTAAAAATGTGGAAGTGTCCAGGTTTGGCAGCAACAGAGGCAGGAAGAATGTCGTTTTAATGACTTTTTGTGTTAAATGTTAAAATAAAATAGAAAGTTAAAGTGTTGTAAGTTTTTAGCTCATCTGAGCTGTGAGCACGAAGCTATTGTGATCATGATCGGTGAATGTCTGTCTTCGCAAATCTGGTGTCCTCAACTTTTAGTGTTTTAGCACTCTAAGAGGCCCCAGATATTCAATTATCAATTATAATTACGCTTGGTCATCATGCTTACCATCCCTACAGAAACTGGGTCATGTGGTTTGTTTTTGTTTTGTTTTGTTTTGGGTTTTATGTCACATCGACACAGTATAGGTCATATCGCGACGTTCCAGCTTTACTGGTGGAGGAAGACCTCAGGTGCCCTTCCGTGCATTATTCCAGGCACGAACGGGCACCTGAGTAGAACCACCGACGTTCCGTAAGCTAGCTGGATAGCTTCCTCACATGAAAGAATCCAAAGTCCCTGTCGGGATTCGAACCCACAGCGGTGAGGGGCAAGTGGTTTGAAATCAACGACCTTAACCACTCGGCCACGGACGCCCCTGGGTCATGTGGAGTCAGAAACTAGGTAAGTAGGTTTGTTTTGTAGCTACACTATAAATGTAAAATATTAAAGAGCTTATACGATCGATTGTGTGTCCGTGTCCGCATTGGTTTAAGTTTTTTAAGTCATCCATTCTATCCTATGAAAGATATTCAATTGAAACTAGGTACGATATTTAGTGGGACTGCCACTACCATACTAAGAATGCTTATAACCTGGATGCATTATTTTCAGAATTATGCCCCTTTATTACTTTAAAATACCCATTTTATAAGTTTCTTCTAAGTCTAATTATTTGAATACTATCAAAGTTATTAAACTAAAATTGATACATAATTACTCATTGGGTACTTCAGAGGCCCATTAATCTGGATTCATTATTTTCCTAATGATAAGCCTTTTTACTTATATTTTTCATTGTTTTTTTCTGATAACAGTTTTATTTATTGATTGATCGCTTAGATATTTACCCATTTACCCTCTCCCCTACCCCTGGGGCATTTGGTGCACCAAGCAGGCTCAAGGGTGGGAATTTAGACAAAATTGGTTGTCTCTAGGGTGGGGATGTAGACTTCAAACATTTTAAGATGTCAAATTCCCCTGGGTCAGCCCGCCGCCCCCCCCCCCGGGCGGGCAAAATAATGATAGGTGCATTATATCTGTATGGAAATCTAAATATTTATACTTTTTATATACATGAAGTTCCATAAAATGGTTTAATATTCTCTTCCTTTTGTTTGTTAAGTCATGTTTCACAAATATACTTGTAAAGATACTTATAACTTCTCAGTTTATTTAGTAATATATTTACACATACATTTTCATAAATCTTAAGATAAACGATAAAATACTTCATTTTTAGCATTGTTTCTTATCTATGGTCAGTTCAATAACCTTAATTACACTACACCTCTTCAAGTCCGTTACCTTATATTCCGTTATTAAGTTATGCTATTAAGTTAACAAAAGAAATGGTCATTGGTGACATATTTTGACTGGTGATAATTAGAAATAAGAACAGAACTTTTTGAAATAAACTTTTCGAATAAATAATATTCGTTTAATGTCGAAAACATAGTTACAAGTGAAAAAGGAAATATATTTCATTAAGAAAAAATACGAATATATCGGGAGGGAAAAGGGGGTGAGGAATAGTGAAGTCTAGTTCCAAGGTGATAAATATTTCATTCTTCCGTCAAAATAAACAAGACGTTTTCTTATCAAGTAGTGTTTGCACTTTGTTAGACCAAGCTAATCTAAACCCAACGGCGCTAATTTGTATGAAATAAAGACAGTCTGTCAACGTTATGCGTTGAATTTGTTATTGCTGATTCTCTTGTTAAACACAAATAAATAAATATTCTTGTCTTTGTCAAATTGGTGCTTTTCCCTTGTAACTGGGTATTAAGTGACGACTTTATTTTTAGTATACGAGTATATGGAGAAATGGAAGACTGTATATTACGTCATAATGTAACTTAACACTTCTCCCCTTTGTTATTTTTGTACCCATGTTTCGCTGATATCACAATAATTAATTTCTTTTATTGAACAGATAATTTAAGTTCCAATTTTTCAAAATAAGGGCAAAAGTTTACAAATCGATCTCTGAAGACTTTGGCTGATAAGAATATACTTCCGCATTTGCATGATATAAGTAAGAAAAATACTTAAAATACAGTAAATTCTAAAACGAAAAGTCAATAAATGTAAAACAATCGTCAGTTATAGTCACACATGTATATTTCTTGTTTACTTATACAATGAACTTGTCAAAGGTCAGAAGTAATCGGATCATTCCACGTGACACGAAATTCTTTTAAAGGAAGTAAATTAATTTAGGAATTTAGGAGGTAAATTTTGTAAGATTTAAAGATTTTTTGATAACATTATATACATGTTCTAAAAACTTAAATTAACATTAATTCATAGCATTATTTCATACATGCTAAAAATATTATAAGGAATAAAAAATCATAATAATCACATAAACGCAAATAAAATATTTTATTCAAGTGTCGGTTTTGTTTAACTTAACTGGGCATGTAATTTATATAAACGTTAATAATTGTGTTGCTTTTTTGTCCAAAGGAAACTTGTGATTACTTTAGCTTAGCTAATCTGACTCAGTAAAGTTCCAGAATATTTTTAATGTTGTTCATATTTTCGTTGTAATCATCCATGTCATGACAACTAAATCAACTTGTTTCTGTTAGCCTAACCTCATTATAACGAAATGTTTGAAAAAAGATTTGAATAATATATTTGTTCGAGTCAATATTAGACATAGCCGGTGCAAGTTTTAACGGTCAATTCAATGCCCTTAACAATAAAACTGGTATATAATGTAAGGTATTTTAGTAAGTAAGATTTAACGATAAGATCAGAAGTAATATAATAAATCCTCGTGACACGAAATTCTTTGAAAGGAAGTAAATTAATTTTACGGACTCGTGGGTATTATTTAGTATGATTTAAAGAATCTTTGATAATATAATTCATACAGAAAAAAATGGTTATATATAACTTCGAAAAGCATTTATTCAAGAATAAATATTTCATTTGCTAAATGATTCAAAATTATCTTTTATTGCTTTATTGCTTTAGAAAAATGAAATTGGAAGTTAATTTGAAATCGTTTGTTGTTGACAACTGCGATTATCAAACATAATACAACGTAAACATGGCAAATATAATAACATAAAATGTACCAAGATAAAACAAAATATGTTTATTACATGAATGCAAAGAAAGTGATTTATTCCAGTTTCGGTATCATTTCCAATGAACAAAAATGGGTTTGAAATCAAAATCAGTTTTATGTAGATTTAAGTTCATGACTGGGGCCACAGGCGGCAGTATCAGTGTTTGGACACCCCACCCCTATCTGCCCCTGGACCCCTACTAGTACTACAACCCTGAAAAAAATTCAACACTCTAAGGCTTACTATAAGGTACCAAATACAAAACCACCGATGAAATTATATATAAAAAAAAAATTTCCACTATCAAAATTATAGTTATAGAAAGGTGAAAAGCCTTCTATATGTTCATTTGCCAAACAATGTGGAACACGGGAAATCGTCGTTTCGGTGACTGAGGCGCATTTCGGCAGGATTTCGCTGCATCATTCATCAACATTAATAAAAAGAACTAAAATTCCACAGCTTATCTAATTCAAATCTAACGAATATCACTATCATTCCGATTTTTTCTGTTTCACGGTATTTTTTGAATTGTCGTAGCCATTTTGCAGTCTGATACCTGGGTTAAAATACGCGATCTGATTGGACGAGCCAAATTTGACGTCCAATCAGATCGCGTATAACACAAAGGTATCAGAATCTAAAATGGCACTAAATTTGAAATGGTACTATAAAGACAATACAATTTCTTTCATATCATTGTAAATTTTTAATACAATTCAAATTTCTATGACGTTTATGACTAAATGCATCAATCATGATTTTGCTAAATCAATATCTATCAATATTGCTTTCACATAAAATACTGCTTGGATATTATCAGCAATTAAAGTACCCGTGTCCGTTACACAAATTACACAATTCATTTTTCTCTATCTGACTGTAATAGAAAATGACCAGTCAACATTAAATATGCCTAATATTCATTTTTTTCAAAAAAAAGAAGAAATTCTATGAACCTGTACTCTTTGTTAACTCGACGTAGTTTCGTCAATTTTTTTTTAAAAATACAAATTTTGCGTGAATGTTACACGCAAAATAATTGTTCCTATTGAAAATTCCAGTTAACTTTTTGAGTGTTTGTAAAAGCTATAAGCGCAGGGGAGGAAAGTAAGGTACAAGCGACAACAATTCTTTAATTCGCGTAGGCTGCAACAGGTCTCGTATGTAAGTTAAAGGGATTTAATAAAGAACAAAAGCCTAATAGTATCAAATAAAATGAAAAAAGAAAATGCAAAGTTATTATATAAAGATGCAGTTATTACGCGAATAAAGGCGTTATCACGCGAATCTAAAGGCGTTATTACGTGAAAGAAAAGGCGTAATAACGCGAATAAAGGCAAAGTTACTCCAATATAGGCGTTATAACGTAGCGTCTTAAAAAATTGGCATGCAGAAAGTTGACAATATTTCTGATTAGATTTCGTTGATTTTATTCCAATAGTTTCAGCCAATTTTTGTACACACGACGTCAAACTTAACCATCAAAGGCCGTTTTTTTTTAACATAACGTCTTTGCGTATCCTTGGCAACTGTTACGGGTATTTCAACGCCATTGGCGGACAAAATATCTTTTAATTTTTTTCCTTTAAGCTGATATAAAATATATAGTTTTAAGCAAAAAAAAATATTTGAAAAATGAAAAGAAAACTGTCAATATTGTATAAAATTTGACGTTCAGTTTAGCCGCATTTTGCGGCTTTAAAGCGGCTTATTTAAAAATTCCTGCAATATATTTTCGCGTGTCGCGTTCTACCTAAATTACGCGAATCAAGACGTAATGATACGAATAAAGGCGTAGTAGTAACGCAAATAAATGCGTTATAACGCGAATCAAAATGCAAAATTTCGCAAAACAAAGGCAAAGTAGCGAATAAAGGAGTAATTACGCAAATAAAATCGTTATTACGCAAATCAGAAGGTGTTATTACGCGGAACAAAATGCGTAATAACGCGAATAAAGGCTTAGAAACACGAATAAAGGAGAGGTAACGCGAACCAAAAGGCGTAATAACGCAAATTAAAACGCATTTTAGCGCCAATTCAATACCATACTTATATAAATCAAATGGCCTAGTAAGGTGTGAACCTTGTAACGTGTGAATTGATCTGAATTAATTGCTCAAATTATAAACTAGTATATAATAATATAATATACATTTACAATAACTAGTTTCGACCATATATTTTTACGTTTTAAATTTTTGAGTCAGTGCACAGCCATTGTATAAAGTGTACAAAACCTATTTTAAGTGTTTATTTTTAAAAAGTGGCCCTAATAAGTGGCCGTGAAACGGTGCTATGGAGAAGTTTATTTATTTATTTATTTTGTAATTTTATTGCTATGAAATTTTAATTGAATAATTTCTTAATTAGGCTGTGCACTAGACTATTTTTACCATACAGTCTCATGGTTATTATCAAAATTGGGAGGTGCTGGCTACAGTTTACCCATAATGTCAAAAAAGACTCCATATTGTATATATCCCTTTGCCCCCGCCCGTGTTATTTATTATCTATCTTTTTTATTCCTGTATATATAAACTAGTATCCTTAATACTAGTAAACGTGAACCCGTGCCCCCATATGGAGCAATACGTTTATCACGGGTTCACTCAAGCATGAGATTTTCTTAAATATGTTACATAAAGACTATCTCATCACATTATGGGTAACCAAGTTATTATTATTAGCCATATTTGGGACTTAGATTTTTTCTTATTCTTCTATGAATTGTTTAAGTAATAGAAGATTAATTATTATGTGTGATATCTAGATGCATAATAATTTATAGACCATGAGACAGTGATAAATAGATAAGGCCGTTTCCACCACATTTTAACTATCATATTTGTTTTAATTTTGAAATAAAGTTGGTAAAAACACGTATACATTGGATGCAACGGGCACCTGCTAAATCTCTATCCCGTTCGCGCGACAAACTTGTCGATATAGGTCAATCCGAAAATTAAGAAAATTTGCAAATTATCACAAAATCGGATTGACCTCCTTATTTTGTAAACAGAGAATTTTTCGGCCAATGAGAACAAAGGAGGCAATCCTCTCTAAACCAATCAAAATTAACTTTATAAAGCGGGTGTTCGGTAAAACTTACAAAATTTACAAAATTTTAAAACAAACTCTGCTAATTACAAACATGTAATTAATAATATGCATCCCAATGTATACGGTTTATAACATGTAAATAGAAACCAACATAAATAATAGACAGCCCACATTGAATTGGTCAGAAAACGTTCCTGACATGCCTTCTTCGCAAGTATGCGAACTCTACAATTATAGGTAATATTTTAAATTTTTTTAGTTATACTAAATATTAGATTGACCTGTTATAAAAGACGGTAACTACTATAAACGTCTTGGCCAATTTTAAAATAAGTGCTTTTTAATAATTTAATTTTAGAATTCTTAATCTTAGTATGGGATTGCCCCATCTTCCTCCCATGGCAGAGGTTGTACGTAGAGACTACCCTGTCATGGGGGATATGGTATGCACATAAACACATGTACGGATATAACAATAAGTAATTAAACATCAGCTCCCCCTTTTTAAAAGGTTATAAATGAAGTATATGCTCGCCCATATGGTCTCTTTCCGGTGGCGAGGGTAAACAAACCCAAACACACACACACAAATTACAATAACTATTATTCCATTTGCGCAATAATAATGTAAACTATTTGACTCTTTGATATTTGTCAATATTAGGTGACTTGGTGACGTGTATGTCCATTGGACAGGATGTAAAACAGTTACTCTGAATTCACATGTATCACATAATTGATTTTACACATGTCGCTATAGTTAATAAATTTCTTTTCTTATCTTATCTTATCTTATTTTATGTTATTTTATACGTGCGTCATATGTTCAATTATCTACGGATATGACCTGTATAATTACCAAATAACCTGTAGTGTCTTCTTATGTGATTGTCACTCCTAATTAAGTTATACGTAATAGGCTATAGGTAAAATGATCTGGAAAACGTAAAATATAAATAAGTCACAGGGTGAAAATGTATCTTAATTATTGATAGGTACGCTTAAAGGGTGATAGTGTTACAGTTAAGTCATAATTAGGAGACATTGTCTGCCTTGTCTTTGAAGAAAAGTATCTAATGGTTGGGTGATAATTTGGGGAAGGCATTTCCTAAAAAAATATTAAAAAATCAGAGTGTGATATTAGGACGTATCCGTACAGAATTGAAAAAAAAAACGAAAATAAAATGCACATCTTCATCAATTCATATAGATCAACATAGTTCTTCCTTTCTTACATTACTATGCCACTGACTTTTGTTTTGCGTTATTATGCATTTTGGTTCGCGTTATTACGCCTTTATTCGCGTGTTGATGTCAATGAAAGATAACGTTTATATTATATTAAATGATATAGTGTATTAAACAGGACACTGAGCCTACAGAGCTGATAATAACGGGTGGGTAGAAAACCCGTAGTTATACTGTAATTTATGTAAAGTTTAAATTTTCTTATTAGTTATAACACGTTTGAAATATTGTCGTTATCATTTATGGCCCTACACGTTATCCCTGATTTCTAAACCCTTATCTCTTTTATAGATCCTGTATGTTTTGTGATTGATATTGTCACTGTGTGTATACCACACTTGCAAAAAAAATATATATGTATATAATTATGCAAATAAAACAATTTTCAAACGTCGAAGAATATGTAAAATGTGTACTGCAAATATTTGTGCACATTATATTTAATCAATAAATTATATGCATTCATTTCTTATTGGAAAATTTGACTTAGAATTTTTAGATAATAAACTTCTAATTACCTCCCTTTATTTACATGAAATGTTAAAATGGGTAATATCTTTATAAATAATGCTTATTGGAACTTACAATATTTACAAACCTTATTTTGAGCATCATATTTATGAAATAAAACCATGAAAAAAATGTGTTACAGGATCTTTAAAGTGTTCTATATGATAATAAATAGTTGTTATTAATTAATTTTCATCCATTTACTTTAACTACTGTATCATGTGCATTTGTACAAATAAGTATAATGTTTATGAGCGTTTTTGATTCATATTAGGTATGTTCTATTCATCGAATTCGTATTTGTTTTACACAGAAGCACAACCAACCGATGAAGTCAAAAGCTATCGAATAAAGTTTACTTGAACGAAAGTAAATTAAACAAACGCGTGTATTTTTTCTGTATGACATTGAATGTTTACATAAGAATATAAAACTGAAATAAAGTTTGTTTTTGTTTTTTTTTACAAATTATTTCCATTTATTTTCTGTCTTTAGTTAAACGAATTGAGAAAATTCTGTACGGAATGCCGTTAGGGCCATCGCCTATGAATGATTTGATCTGAAACACGATACTCGAAAGTACAATGATGAAAACGCGAAATCACGAAACCACGATGGTGAAAACGCGACAGTACGATGATGAAAATACGACAGTACGATAACGAAAACGCGATAATACGACAGTACGATAATGATAATACAATTAACTATCGTGTTTTCATCATCGTACTTTCGCGTTTTCACCATCGTAATATCGTGATTTCGCGTTTTCATCATCGTACTGTACTGTTTTCACCATCGTACTATCGCCAGAGCTGCATTACTGGTACTGGTACTGCAGTACGTACTGCAGCGATTTTGCAAGTACTGGTACTGATACTGAATTACTCTTACAAAATTTTGCTACTACTGGTACTGGTACTGCATTACTGTCTTAAAAAGTGGTACTGCTACTGCATTACCCAGTACTTTTGGTTTTGATAAAATTAAAAATAACATCAATTTTTCTCATAAAATAAAGCTGTAAATTACATTAACTATATCTTATTTTTGTGAAAAAGTAAGTTATCAAATCTAAAGATAATTTGCTGCAATATTCCTTCAAATAGTAACATAGTATTCATCATAAAAAACACCAAATACTTTAAGTAAAAATTAAATTAAGATAAACAGACTCAATAACTCTTTACCCTAAAATATCCTTAGCAAAATAAACACTAATTAGTTTCTTCTATTCTAAAAAATCCCATCTCAAGTGAAAAAAGTGATATTGTTAGCACCACAAAAAGTTGTTATTTACTTTGGTATAAATTGAACAGAGGTGTGAATAAACCATTATTTTGCAATTATATATATTCATGTCATGTGTCATTTATGTATTATATGTTGTATTTGTATATTTAATATGGTGATGAGCTTTTTATGCTTAAACCAAGAAATAAAGTTTCTGTTCTGTTCTGTTCTGTTCTGTGAAAGGCAACAAAAGACTGCTGTTTTTTAAATGAAAGATGTTTGCATTGTATTTATACGAATGTAGGACAAAACCCCATCAGTTAAAACCCCACCACTCAAAATTTTATAGAGTGGACAAAACCCCATCACTAAATTTTATAGAGTGGACAAAACCCATACAGTTGACTGGTTACTAAACAATTAGATATGACATGAATATATGTTGTAAATATTGTTTGTAAAAAGTATGTTAAAACTTTAAAGCAGCATGCCTCCAGATTCATCCTAATTTTCATGAAAATTTTGAAAATGTATTTAAAGGTAAAATATTGTTAAATGAACAAAGAAAGTACTTGACACATTACAATCGGCACTTAAAATCCACGTAAATTACCAAAAAGAGGTCAAAACATGCATAAATAGCCCCTACTGCGTTAGTAACGCAGTAGAAATATAGTGATAAACACTACAAAATACAGTCATTTATTGCACATAAGATAAAAATTATCACTTGAATCTTTAATTTGTTTACTTTTCTCAAAGTTTTAGTAATTTTTTTCCAAGTTTAATTTTCTTGAAATATTTTGGGTCATCTGGAGGTATGCAGCTTTAAAGTAAATTAGGAATTTATTTCTTTGCTGAATAATATTTGCAATTATTTGTTTGACACTGTAGTTATTCAAACTTTGATGAATATATAAAAGTAATGGTACTGATACTTAATTACTTCACCAAAAAAAGTACTGGTACTGCAGTACCGAGCTAAAATCTAGTACTGGTACTGGTAATGGTACTGCATAATTTGCCAAGTACTGGTACTGGTACTTAAGTACTACACCCTTGGTACTGATGCAGCTCTGACTATCGCGTTTTCATCATCGTACTGTCGTGTTTTCATCATCGTACTATCGCGTTTTCACCATCGTACTGTCGTGTTTTCATCATCGTACTATCGCGTTTTCATCATCGTACTATCGCGTTTTCATCATCGTACTATCGCGTTTTCATCATCGTAGTTTCGTGATTTCGCGTTTTCACCATCGTACTATCGTCTATCGCGTTTCAGGTCAACACATTCATAGGCGATGGCCCTAACGTACATCGCAATAATGTATTTAAAATTAAATCGTAAATCATAACATAACAACTAGAACTCCGCGAATCGGATGTGTCGCCTTGTGAACAGTATAGCTGTCACTTGGGCTTTTCTTCTTAAATATTGGTTATTTATAAACGCCGCTAAAGGGCAATAACTCAAAATACGAAATGCAAAGTACCGGTTATTGTGCAATACACTTCTTCTTAATGAGATCTATCTGCTAAAAAGATTCAAGTCCATAGCTTTTATAGTTTAGGTGAAATGGCCGGGAGCATCTGGTGTTCACTCAGTGAAATATAATTTAATCTTACATGCAAAACAAACAAATATCCTCTATATAATAAACTAAATAACACATGACTGTCGGGATTAAAGAAGCTGCACCTCGGGGTAATATACCTGTTCTCCTGTGGACAATATCCTCTATCACCCCGACAGCCATGTGTTATTTACATAATATCTTTTTAAGTTCAGAAGGACAAAAATAAGCCCAACGTGCTTACTTTTGATAAATATTTCAAAGCAATGTCTTATTTAAAATCACTTGCTGTTTCCAAATCAAATTCAATTTTTATGTATGCTCATTCAGAATTCTATAAAGTTAGTTTATTGACGTTAAATTATTTTGTGTATAAATATTAAAGCTATACTTTATTAATCCTTGAATAAAATATTTTTATCACTGAAACTTACTGAAATCTATTAAATTCGTACTGTCTAATTTAAATAAAAGAATGGGTGAACCATTCCTTAATACATGTCAAATAAAGCTGGTCTTTTGTCAGTTTTTAATGATACATTATACTTCTATTGTGACCACCTATAATGTGTAGAGTTTTAAATATAACAGTTCTTCTTTATTTTAAGTTAAAACAAGTTTTGTTTTATATTTACAAAGAGACTGTGTAGGTAGCAATTATCAATATTTTCTATTATCAAATTTGAGCATAGTATATCTTAAAGGAATGTCTTCTCAAGGCATTATATTATTATATATAAATCATATTCTAATATGATATAAACATGTATTTCATTACTGTTTGTTGTTTTATCTGTATATTTATAAAATTAACGGTTTACACTTCAGTTAAAAGCCACATTAATAGTCTGTAAACAATAAAATTTACCCAAGGACTTTAAAATCTCGTACTTTTTTCAAGCACCCTGTTCTTTTTCAGTGATGTAAAATGGCAGGTTCCGCATTGCTTGTGGTTGCGTTTGACTTTGGTACAACATACAGTGGCTATGCTTTCTCGTTCCGGGATGACCCTTTAAAAATACAGACAAATCAAAAGTGGATCGCTGGAAGCGATCAGCTTATATCTTTGAAAACACCAACTTGTGTCCTTCTCGATCCAAATGGGCAGTTTGACTCGTTTGGATATGAAGCAGAAAATCACTTTGCTACCCTTGTCGAAGATAAAGAGCACCAGGGCTGGCGTTTGTTTCGTAGATTTAAAATGATTCTTCACAACAATAAGGTTGTTTTTTTAAACTATCTTCGTAAGACTTGAATAACACTATGATAAAATTTTCATTTGTTTTAATTTTAGGTTAAAATATGTAGCTTTAGTCTTTTTAACACTTGTTATATATTTTAGGTAATTGAAAGGTCACTGAATTGAACATACAGTATTTTAATCATATCTAACAGCTTCAGCTTTGTCACCAAAATATCTCAATAAACGTTATGTTCAACTTATGAATTATGCGTGTGATTGTAAATTATATTTAATAGAGAAATACACAAAGTATTCAAGATAGAATTTTGCTTTTGACCATTTGAAGAACTGTGTATGGTCAAAGCGTGGATTATGCATCCGTGATAAGATATACACCAGAACTTGTCATCTCAATTTTTTATACAATTACGTTTATGTTTAACATACAATTACTTAGACTAAAAGAGGAAACAACTCTTAAAAACAACAACATCTTCAAGGGTTTAATTTCTTTAATAAACAAATGTTTTATTTTCAAACGTTTAAGTTTGGGTTTGTTTTTTTTTTTTGCAACTTTTTCAATAGTATATATGAACTTTTAGACTGAAGGCCAAGCAATATTTTCAAAATGATGTTATTTCTTTATGTATGTTTTCTTCAACATAGTTAAAGTTGTATGGCAGATACGAGTGTGAATAATAACACAATTATGGTTACGTATTTGAATTTCGAGACGATGAGCGAACAGCCGTTAAAGATATGAACGGAGAAACAATATTTTTATTTAACGCCGTTATATTGTCAATATTAACATCTTAAAATCGTAAGATATATGGTTAGCGTTTTAATAATGAAGGCGTTAATGATAAAACGACAATAATAAATAATTCAATTATAAAAAGGTAATTATTTATGTTCGCAGGATCTATCAAGATCGACCACCGTTGAAGATATAAACGGTAAATCAATACCAGCAATGACGATCTTTACAATGTCAATAAAGTATCTCAAAAAACATTTCACTGAGGCACTCAACAAACAAAAGACCGGCATTGTTGATGAGGACATACAATATGTTATTACTGTACCTGCCATATGGAATGATAATGCCAAGCAGTTCATGCGTGAAGCAGCAGAAAATGTAAATTACGTTTTTAATACATAAATACAGAAATATATATTGCTTTTCATGTAGCTAATTACCTTTCAGGTGATTGTGTAACGGTCCATCAAGATTCGGTAAAGAGTAGTGTGTTTTATTCTTTACTACAAAACTTTGCAATGTTCTTAAACAGATTGCTTTTTGAAAGATATTTAAAAGTCGTTAACTTTAGCTGTAAGAGAACACAGATGTTTAATGGAATACTATTGTCATGTGACTAACAATAAAAAATAAAAATAAAAACCATAAACTCATTGGGCAAATTACCTTTGACTGTCTTATGTTTAAGCCTCGGCCTTTTTAATGATCTGATATATCAGACAATTCAAATTAAATCTTTCAGAATATAAGATCGTTGATGTACATTGTTAACTTTAAAATGTCTCTGTTATCATGCCAGTACCCTTAAATCGTGGCCAATTTAAGTAAATGTAATTATACGGTGTCAAAATAGCCATATTATTTATGAAAAGAAACACAAATGTCCGCCATTTTGTATTATTTATTGTTTTGACGTGACGTCACAATTGTGGCGTTCTATCCGGTTCGCGCGTTGTGTATTTTTTGGAAATAAAAAAAGAAGAAAAAAAATGATTTCTAAAGAAGCTTTATATATTGTCAGAAGGCTTAATTTTCAGCAAGTCTCCTTGTTGGTGAGCAGGTCCAGTGAGGGAACCGAATAAAGCAGCAAGTCTAGAAAACGGTCGGCTTTCTAGTGAAGAGTTGAGCCTTAGCAACGGTCCGCTTCCCAGTAAAGAAGCAAGTCTAAGAACGGTCCGCTTCCCAGTAAAGAAGCAAGTCTAAGAACGGTCCGCTTCCCAGTAAAGAAGCAAGTCTAAGAACGGTCCGCTTCCCAGAAAAGAAGCAAGTCCAAGGAGCGCAGCAAGTCTAAGAAGCAAAGCAAGTCCAAGAAGCGCAGCAAGTCCAAGAAGCGCAGCAAGTCCAAGAAGCGCAGCAAGTCCAAGAAGCGCAGCAAGTCTAAGAAGCGCAGCAAGTCCAAGAAGCGCAGCAAGTCCAAGGAGCGCAGCAAGTCTAAGAAGCGCAGCAAGTCCAAGAAGCGCAGCAAGTCCAAGAAGTGCAGCAAATCCAAGAAGCGCATTAAATCTAAGAAGCTCAGCAAGTGCTCGAAGCGCAGCAAGTCCAAAAAGTGCAGCAAGTCTAATAGTGCAGCAAGTCTAAGAAGCGCAGCAAGTCTAAGAAGCGCAGCAAGTCTAATAGTGCAGCAAGTCCAAGAAGCGCAGCAAGACTAATAGTGAAGCAAGTCCAAGAAGTGCAGCAAGTCTAAGAAGCGCAGCAAGTCTAATAGAGTGCAGCAAGTCCAAGAAGCGCAGCAAGTATAAACGTGCAGCAAGTCCAAAAAGCGCAGCAAGTCTAAGAAGCGTAGCTAGTGCAATAGTGCAGCAAGTCCAATAGTGCAGCAAGTCCAATAGTGCAGCAAGTCCAATACTGCAGCAAGTCCAATACTGCAGCAAGTCCAGGAGTACAGCGATTCTTAACTTATAATCACAAATACCGCTCAGAATATCGATAAAAATTTTATAAGTGAAACCAAAACTTGACATACGGCCTTCACTCTGCTTTTATGAAACTAAAGCATACATCAAAACGATTTTAAAATTGTATACATTTTTTAAATGTATTTCTGCTGTTGTTGTTTTTTTTAAATATTTCTTGTCTGTTTGTTGTTATATTTTTATTGTTGTTTTTTATTGATAATATTAGTTTGGCTTTTAATTAACAGGCTGGCATAGAAAAAGCACGTCTAAAACTGTCTTTTGAACCAGAAGCAGCGTCTATTTGGTGTCAGACAATTTCTACAGATGTAAAGGAGACATGGTCTAAAGCAGGGAGACAATACATGGTGATCGATCTCGGAGGTTAGCCTAATTATTAAAAAAACAATAATTAATTCTACCTCATAAATCGGCTTTAGAAAAATACTTAAGAAAAAAAAGAAAAATGACTTGTATCAGTTTGATTGATTTAATTTCGAGAATCCTAGAATAAGCCTTGCACATGTAGTTAAGTTGTTACATTAGTACATTAATGCGACATGCTAAACCGGCAGTTCATTCTAACCAAAATAATTGATTTTAAAATTAATAAATTTTGTTTCACATAAAAAATATTTTTAATTAAAATAAATCAATGAAAAGCCGTTTTTTATAGAAAATTAAGTCCCTTATTATAGGATGGAAAACTACCAAAGTATGATAATACAAGGGTCACTGAATAAGTCCTGTCACTGGCTTCAATTTCTGTAACTCCTATATTTTATTTTTAAAAAAATCTATTTCAAACCTTCAAAGTACTTCAACTCTTCCTAAATGCATCTGTGTAATCTCTCTGTCCCGTTTCCAAAGGCTGAAATCTTTTTTGTAAACTGTCGCAGGCACTGATACATTGCAGACACTGATACATTGCGCTGCAATAAAAAACTACTGAACGTTTAAATGTATCTTGTACCTGAAAGCATTTTGTTTAATTATGGGAAACAAAAAGAAGTCGCAAGGACTGGTCAGGAGAATAAAGCAGAAAATTGAAAATTAAAAATTTTCAGGCGTCAAGAAAGACTTAACAATCTCGTTTTTGTGAGAAGATGCATTGACATGTATAATAAATACTTTTCACCACCATTTGCATGGACACTTCTTGCTGTAAAAATGCTTTTTCGTTTTTCAGTCAATGTACAGAAGTCTTATAGAACAGTCCAGCGACTGTGTGAACTGGGTTCGATTATCCAAAACATTGGTTAAAAGTGACCAATGGACAACTTGCCACTGGTTAAATCCTTATTTTATTGCTCGACAGTTGGATGGTACCCTGGTTACCTAATCAGTGGATGGCGTTTTTATCCACTGATTAAGTACCACAATGCAACAGGGCCGGTTAGTGATTCTGGAAACAAAATGGCCGATTTTTTATGAATAAGAAATTTTAAAGAAATACGAAGTCCCCCTAAGAATCAATTTAACATGCTTTGAGCCTTCATGTATCGATAGATCTTTTTTTCTGAGACACACATAAGAAAAAATCAAAAACATGAACATGAGTACTGACACTTGTATGCTTTATTGAAAAATATGAATGTTGTGACTTTTTAACTGAATTTTCTGAACAACAACAACAAACAACAATTGAATTGATAAAGGTTTAAAATACACTGTTTTTAGAAAAAATATGCACTTCAAATAAAATGTTCAAGTTAAGAAAACAAACAGATATATATATATATATATATATATATATATATATATATATTTGTAAGAAAAAATGGTGTTTAAAGTAAACCACTGGATAATGCATTTTATCCGTTGGTTATCACTTAGCAATGTTTTTGAACAACCGGGTTCAGATGTACAAGGTGGCTCTTGAACTACTTGTCAACTGGAATTAACGAAAACCATCTACAATATTTTCCTTGTACCAATAGTACTTTTAGCAATACAGGGCCGATTATGATATAATCCGAACCAATGTTTGTTGTTTGGTCCTTTTTTGAGGCTCTACAGCAACGTTTGTCTTGGTAGCCTACGTTGTAGGCCTACCCGAAAGATAGTTATCTCTGCGCTTTGAAATGATCTGATGTCCATATATGCCACACCATTCACAATATATATGCGTTGCAGCTATGTCAATCCTCATGTGACTTTTAATGTAGCTTCTAATTTTGTTCTGTTATTCATTGTACAAATTGGCCAATTAATGCATGCATTTTGAATTAAAATATCTAGATCATTTTATCCTTTTTGGCAAGAAAGCGATTTATTATTCTATGGGGATAAAACAATTGAAACCTCATAGTGACATAAATCATTAAATAATACTCGTAGTAACATAAACAAAGATCTTTTACGGTTTTAATTTCAAATATTCAAATATTTTATTTAATAAATTAATTTGTGATATTTTCTTTTACATTTACTAATTGTTTTATGATATCCTTTCCATAATGCACTTTAAAATTACAAAAACATTAAGTGAAGGGTTAAAAATCAACAAAAAGCTTTAAAATGTTGTTCTCTGATCGGCTTAGAAATACTTTTTCTCAGTATCCGTGTATATTCACTGTTTGTTTATAAATATAGATTTTCTGGATTTTCAAACTTGCCAAAGAATGCAAAATTGCGACTTCAAGTCACACACGGATTGTAAAAAACGCTGGCGAACGCGTAAATGAAAGTCAAGTTAGTCTTATTAAGTTGTCGTCTTAATGTTTATTAGCTCACCAGAACCGACTATTCAGGGTGAGCTATTAGTATCAAAGGGGGATTTCCGGCGTCGTAGTCCACCGTCATGCGTCAGCATTTACCTTCTTCTCTGAAACAGCTGGACAGTTTTACTTCAAATTTAGTCTGTAGTATCCTTGTGATAGTCACAATTGCTCATAACATTCAGTTGGCTTCTTTTAGGGGTCAAGAGAACTGAAATTAGAAAACCTTCAATCGTCTTTTATACTGAAGTAATTGATGAATAATCACCAAACTTTGTCCGTACCATTCTTAGGTAGTCTTTTATCAATTTTGCTCATATCAATTTGATGGTCTGTAGAGCTAAAACTAAAAAAAACATTTTAACACCATCCTCTACTGAAGTAATTGTGGATGATCACCAAACTTTGTCTGTAGCATTCTTAGGTAATCTTTTATCAAAATTACTCATATCAATTTGATTGGCCCTTTTAGGGGCCGCTTAAACTAAAATACCCATGCCATGGCATGTCTTCAAAATGAAAGGGAAACAACTCATGTTGGAATGTCTGCCATACATATGTACATGTAATGCAATTTTCCTAAAAATATTCAATAGCTGGGAGGAGGTCTGAATGTCATGACCTGTTTGCAGTGTAAATAACTTTCTCGGTTAAACTGTTATTGATATTTTTGAAACCACGTCACCTACTTTCTTGTTTTTTATGTAAATACTTGAAATTTGGGTCCGGAATGTAATTCCTGATGCGAATTGAATTAAGATATCAACTGAATTAATTTTGATATTAATGATACCGTTTTACCTAGTTTCTCGTTTTTTGGTGTGCCCACTTGACATTTGGACAAGGTGTTTAATTTCTGATCTTAAATTAAATTTTAATATCAACTGGCCTACTTTCGATATTTTTATTTTTAATATTTTATCGCTTGAAATACTTTTTTGTAATGTACAGACTTGAAATTTGGACCTGGTGTGTAATTTCTGTAATTTTGTGTTGAATTGAATTTTTATATCAGCTGACCTACGTCTGATATTTTTAACCAAGTGACCTACTTAAACTTTGGACCAGGCGTGTAATTTCTGATGCTGAATTTCATATTGATAGCAACTGACCAATTCATGATATTTTTGATATCATTTGACCTACTTTCTTGCTTTTTGGGGTTATGACTTGAAATTTGGTCAAAGGGTGTGTTTTTAAGCTGAATTCGATTTTGGTATCAGCTGGCTTACTTTTGATATTTTTTACATTGTTTGACCTATTTTTTTTAAGGTACAGTTATGTAACCATATAGAATGTTTCAAAAATTTGTTGTCCCAAACTGTAAACTTCAAACATCTTCACCTAACATATTTGCATATATTTTGTGTATCCATTCACATAAATTATAAAACAAATTGTCCCATCTAAATTAACCCTGCTCTAGTGGTCTTTATTCTGCATTTATTCTACATAGTCTCGTAGGAACACGCTTGCAACATTGATATTTTTAACAAAGCCTGTCTAAAATATTAGGACAAAATATTTCATTGTATATAGTGATCAATGAAATGATGGGTCAGATGAATGATCTAGGGCCATCTTGGCCCAGTTAATTATCGGCAAGATTATTTGAAAAATAATTTTTAACATTGAAAAACAGTTGTTTCTGGCGAGCGACTTAGGGCCATTAAGGCATCAAGGCGTCTTGTTTGAGAATACTACGCATATTTACGTTCGGATGCGTAGTATTCAAAACTTAAGGCTCTAGAATAAAAAAAGTGAACAAACTAATACAATTTCGATTTGCGCCGTAGATGCCCTATTTATTGACCAATGTGATAAGTCTTACATAAGCTTTTTATGTATCAAGAAGATTTGGACTCTTAGAAGGTGAATATGATGCGATATGCACTGCATAATTAATATCAATTCAGTACTTTTCTCGCCATATTCATCTTAAAAAGTCCATGTTTGTATAAATTGGACAATTTGAACGGTTCACACGGAATATTTGTGTCGCTTACTACAGAGCGGCGACACATATATATCATTTCTCCGGCGGCCGTCTGTAAAAAAAATTGTATTGACTACTCCTCAAATCTACTGTTATGGCCCTTTAAGGTAGACCACAACTTTGAAGAGTATTCAAATAGGATAGTCTCACTTGTCAACTGCACTGAAACTGAGGGGCTTGGGTTCAAACTCCAGAAGGGGCAAAAAAATATTTCTTTTTTCTTCTTTAACATTATTTATGTATCTCTCGGATCCCTTATGGAAAGAAAAAGTGTTTGATATTAATTAAATAATTATAATAGGTATTTAATTGCTAAATATTGCCAAATTAAATAGCAAAAATGATACCAGATATTTTCAAAGTTTATTAAATATAAAGGCTTTTTATGTACGGAAATGGTCAAATAAATATTTTAAGTGGGTCGGGAAGGGTAACATTTTTATACATTGTAAGATATCTTGTTTAGGAACAATATTTTTCATGTGTAATTTGTTACCTGGATGTTATTTTTTGTTTATTAGGAAAACATTTTTCATAATGATGATATTATAGATTTCCGCCATTAAGAGTTTTTTTTTTCATTTCTGAAAATAATGTCCTTCTATTAGCAAAGTTGTAGCTCAGAAAAATGTCAATAACTCATAAACCGCACGGTAAATTTTATTTTAATTGTGCATACATGTGTCCTTTAAGGCATATAACTGTCCTATGCTGTCCATTTTACAGTTCCTAACAGTGCCTATTAGCAGTGGTCTACCTTTATGAGTTTTGTTTTTAAAGTTTGTTCGGCCTACTTCCCTTTATATTACTAATGAAATTTGAACGAAAATTTACAGAATTGATCGATGCCTAAAGTTTGTGCGTTTATTTAACTGGTTTTCAGGTTGAATGGACTTATCCGCTTAAACTACTTATGTAATTTGAATGAAATGTTACAGGATGGATCGTTACCAGCAGTACTGTGAATATTTAAGTTAAACGAATTGTGGCTGAGTTATTGTCCTCGAATTAAAAGGCGTTCTGGCCTGATAATAGTTTTTATGTAAACTGCTACACAGTTCCTGTAACATGCTACCAAGCAACCGCGACATATACGGAATAAACTGCCCAATCACCTCTCAAAACGCATGCCATCAGTAATCGCACTTGTTTAATTAAAATAAATATTTGAATGCATTCGCTTGTAAATGTTGTTTCAGGTGGTACTGCAGATATATCAGTGCATGAGAAACAAATCGATGACACATTAAAGGAACTCCATAAAGCAAGCGGTGGTCCGTGGGGAGGAACAGTTGTTGACAACAACTATTTAGAATGGTTGACCAAGATATTCGGGAATACCACAATGCAGAGATTTAAAAACGAGCAAATGGAAGACTACTTTCAACTGCTTAGAGATTTCGAAATAAAAAAGAGAGGCATCGGTCCCGAGTCAAAGGGGAAAATAACATTCAGACTGTCTGCATCGATGAAAGAGCTTTATCAGGAGGAAAGTAACAGAGTTCCATTAGAGGAAAAAATTGACCAGCTGGGGTTGTCGGGTATGGTTACATTAACCAGCGACAAAATGAGAGTTGAAGTTTCTGTCATTAAACAGTTGTTTGAGACTCCGATTCATTGCGTGATTGAACATGTGCAACAGATATTTGCAAAGCCAAATATGCAAAAAGTCGAAACAATTCTTTTAGTTGGAGGGTTTGGCGAATGTAAATTAGCCCAAAACCTAATACAGAAAGAAATAAAGAAAAAGAAAATAATTATACCGGAAGAAGCAGGTATTGTTGTCCTCAAAGGTGCTGTACGGTTTGGACATTTTCAGGGCATTGTACGTTCGAGAATAATGGCCCATACGTACGGATTGTCTGTTTGTACAACTTTTGTCGAGCAGAAACATAAAAATGCAGAAGTAATATTCATAGATGGTGTGAAAGAAGCGTTAAATATATTCACGATTATGATACGAGCTGGAAAAGAAGTAAATATTGGGGAAATTATTTCTACAGGTCCACTCACACCAATTTACCCTGACGAAACGAACATTATTGTATATTGTACAGAAGAAATTGATCCTGAGTACACAACAGACATTGGCTGCAAACACATTGGAACGCTAATAGTTAAACATTCAAATGGCAAATCAAAAGCGGATAATCAAATAAAAGCCTCGTTCATATTTGGTGATACTGAACTTCTCGTGAAAGCTGTTAACATCAGAACGAAAGAAGAATTTTCTACGTATATGGACTGTCTATAAAAAGTGTATACATAAAACACAGTCTTTCTATTCTACAAATGAATAATACTTTAGCATGCAATTTATTGCAAACGTTGTTATGAATGCATATATTACATAATTTCAAAAAGTTGTTAGAAATGAATAATTTGTCCCTAGTAAAAAAAGTTGTGATGATATAGTTCTCATATTGTATGATAGTCAAGAAGAAACAATTAATCCAATATTTCAGCCTTAAACGTGATCTGTAGAATGACGTTTTCCAAGCAACGTTTGAGGCGTAATACATATTATTTTTTTTTAAGAATGGATCACAGGGTTTGTTATAAAAAGCTTTGTTTTGAATATTGGAATATATAAGTAGAAAATAACAAGCCTCTTTAGGATGTAAAAGAAGCATATAAAGATAAAAATAACAACATTAAAGGAAAGATTTCGGTACATGTTAAATAAAAACAGAATGAAATCAATAGATAGCATGCTGCTAAAGAAAAAGAGACAACCAGGAATACCAGTTTGCTTTATAAAAATGAAGCAGGTGTGATGTCATTTTGCAGCAACTATCGCCTCCAGATAAGCTGTAGAAGAAATAATCGTTAAAGCATCAGGAAAGTTTTGGAACACAGTTCACTCGGTCATAAAATATTGCCTGGTGATATTATAGCTACAGTGATTACAGTGATTATGTACCGTTACTATTTTTCGAAACATGAAATAGTAAAACGCTATTTAGAAATCAAGGCCTAATGTTTATAGTATTTTTTGGTAATTTGTTTTGATGATTATATATCCAATGCTTCAATACTTTTCTAACGTTTCCCCGTTAATCAAAATATGTCCTGATATGATCAAACACTTATCATTATTTTACAACCATTTTGAGATTGCCGAGGATGCTTGCTTTGAAGTATTATATTTCAGTCCAATTAACACCCAATTTAAGGCGGGGTTACAGACAAACGGACACTCAGTGATCATTTATAAAGTCCTAACTATTTATGCCGGCTCGTTTAGGATTATATTGTGAATTCAAATTAGTAACAATGCCAAGAATCAATATTGTACCTCACAAATATATTGAAGTCTTTGAAAAATATACATTTTGTACTATGCTCTTCCTTGAGTAAAATAATTTAACAACAGAAATTTATTGAAACCTATAAAATTCTCACTGAAAATGTTTTATTTGAATAAAAGAATGAATTAACTATGTATGGGAAGGTGCGTTCTATTTTACAGGTCAAAGAAAATTGGTCCTTCCTTAAAAAACTGATATATTCATATTGTGCTGAACTATTGTGTGTAAGATTTTTAACATAACATATATACTTCGTGTGAAGTCAAAACATGCTTATTTTATATTTTCAAGAGAATTTAAAGCAATATTTTCTAATATCGAATTTGAGCATTGTATATCTTTAGGAAAAAAATATTGAATAACGCGCTTTTATAAAAGCCTGATATACGATATTACCAGTATGAATATCATGGAATATTGTCCAAAGGTATGCTTATTGTAACTATACACAGGAAAAAGATAGTGCAAGTTGTTTCATTTTGAAAATATACCACATGTATTAACAAGTTATAAAAAGCCTATATTCATTGTTTAAATCATACACTGAAAATGAGATACTATTAATAAAATTTTATGATATGCATTCCTGCTGCATTTTAAATCCAACAAAAAGCTTGAGGATACTTTAGTTTTCACTTGTACAAAAGTATAGAAGAGAAATATAAATATCTTAATGTTTCGGTTACATGTAAGAGAAATACATGTATAAGTCTTGTGATGTTTTTGTTTCCTGAATTTTTTGTGCATGTTTGATAAAATGTCGCATATAAATCTTTTACATTGGCAATGTACTTTATTAAAAAGGGTGGTTTATTACTGAATATTAAAGTGTACATTGATGAGACTATAATAAAATATATATAAATACATTTTCATTTTTTATGCCCCCCGGGCATATAATAATTTAACTATCCGTCCGTCCGTCTGTCCGCATGAGGTTAACCTAAAACGGCAAGTTAGATTTTACTCAAGTTCTACCTTTGCCGATGGCTTAATAATTGGACACTTACTAA
Organism: Ruditapes philippinarum; assembly: GCF_026571515.1. NCBI lineage: Eukaryota > Metazoa > Mollusca > Bivalvia > Venerida > Veneridae > Ruditapes > Ruditapes philippinarum. Next base: position 41,781 of record NW_026857599.1, on the reverse strand, counting down.
TCAATAAAAATACATTATCTGGGCAAGTTACATAACTATAGCTGTCATTTTTTACCAAGTAATTGCCCTTTTCAGCACTTAGAAACTGAATAATGGTTAACCTTAACCAGAAAGTTGGATATATCTTAAATTCAATCTATACTAATGGCTTCATAATTTCAACACTTACTTTTCAATACAAAGTTCATCATATATTGCCAAGTTATAAAACTGTGTATATCAATTTTCCCCAGTTATTACCTTTTTTATCACTTTGAAAATAGGGCCTTGTATGGTTAACCTATTCCGGCAAGTTGGATTTATCTTTCATTTCTGCTAATTACTTAATTTATATAAATATGTCCTTCATATTTGGTAAGTGGATATTAAATGATTCTCTTATATTTTAAAGAGTAAGAGATATCTTGGGCAAAGGTCAATGTCACTGATCTAGAAACATGCCGAGGTAGGTCATCCTTCTTTGGGTGTAGTTAGGTGTCAATTGTGCCAAGGTCAATGTCAACAATGTTGAAAATATATTTTTACATTTTACAGGTGTATCAACCTTATCATATTGCCAGATGTCGTTTATATTTGTTAGTAATATAAAATTGAAGCCTTCTCCTTTGCATGGAGTTAGGGGTCAGGGTCAACAGTACTAAAATGGTTTTGACATTTTTGCTCATATAGCTTTTATTTATTGATTGATGTAGTTCATATTTGAAAGGAAGGTTATCTGCATGGTTTTGCTCCTTTTGATTTGGGAAGGGATCAGTGGGTCAAGGTCACCAGTGCTAAAATAGATTTTTACACATATTCCCATATAGCCTTTATTTATAGGCAGATGTATTTCATAGGAAAATACCTTGCATGATATTCTTCCTTGTGGTAGAGGTAGGGGTCAGTGGGTTATTGTGAAGGGTGCCAATTATAGAATTCTACACAATTGCTTATAAATAGTCTTTAGCTATTTGATAACTTGCATCGTTTGGATTGAGTTAGGGGGGTCAGTTGGATTTAGGTCACCAGTGCTAAAATAAATGATTTTTCCCTTTTTGGCAACAACAGTCTTTATAAGTGGACAGATGACTTTCAGATTAGGTAGGAAGAAATCTTGCATGGTCTTTTTTCTTTGAATTGAGTAAGAGGTCAGTTGGTCCAGGTCAAGAGTGCCAAAATAGATTTTTACATATTAGTTACGGCCGTTATTTATAGACCGATGATTTACATATTTGGAAGGAACATACCTTGGATGGTCCAGTGCTGGAAGTCACAAGATCAATGTCACGTGTGCTAACAATAGATGTTTTACATTTTTTTAAACAGCCTTTGTTTTTTTTTAAATGTCTCATTTTTACAATGAACATACCTTTATAAGATGGTCCGTTAATCTTGTATGGAGTCACTGTGTTCAAGGTTTTTAGTTAAATAACACTGTTTAAAATGTTTCATTTTTTATGGGGGGATTTCTCTGTCCATAATTGAGTGAATGGATAAACATTGCTCAACTGTCAGATTTTATAACATACATAGATTAAGAGTTGACGTTTCTGCAGGCGTCATGAATACGTTTGTGTTCACAATTAATATTGGTATTTTCAAGTTTTTCAATAGCAATAACATAATGAGTCGATACTCCTTGTTGGTAAATTTGCATTTTGGCCTAATGTTTCATACGACATTATTTTGGTAATATCAAACAGAATAACATCGTCTAAGAAAATGCAGGATTTGCTGTCCTTAAAGGCTCTGTATATTTGCCATTCCACAGATGGTACATTTGATAGTACTGTCACAATTTTACAACTTACATTTCATCTATAACTTTAAATTTAACAAGAAAGAACACGCTCTTGCAAAAGAGAAAGTATTTAAAAGATGTTACGTTCTCTGATAAAATATTCAAACGAGATTGGGAGGAAATCAAAACTAGAAAGCCAAAAGCCATCATACATCATTAATGCCGACTATTACTCACCTTTGTATTCACGTAAAAGGTATGGAGATTTAAAGTATAAGTGACAGACAACTTTTGTATTTTTCAGCAGAGACATCCTTGTTTAATGGTGCTGAAATGTTTGTCAAAGATGTTTACTTAAGTTCCAAATGGAAGATTGATATACATTGAACGTAGATAGAGTCGTTGGTTAAAATAAACAGACAGTTTATAATATTACAAGCAATATTTTATTTAAAGCTATCAGAAATGTCTAGTCTAGTATTTTATAATATCCTGATAGAAAAGGGAGAAGAGGAAAAAGGAGAAATAATATCCAACAATAAGATGATATCAAGAAAACTGTAGACTTTTCCCACATTAAAACTTTTAATGTATACTTGTATTTTCATGACCTACCTTTATACCTTTTAGCTGCATATCATATATCATAACACAGTAGAACTTTGATTTTAGACACCAGGTCCAGTGTTCACAAAGATTTAAGGACCAGGATCAAGATCAAGATCAAATTTAAAAACTCAAATATTCTCCATTATGTATCCTCATAGATTAAATATTCAGTGTTAACTTGATAAAACTGGACTTAAAATAACATATTTATGATTTTTTTTTAATAAATCTATTGCTATTTTTACATGGAAATTGCCCATTGCTTATATAGCCAGATAAACATTTGATCAACTCTTGATTATTCATTTTTTTAAAACTGTAAATTTCTGAATATTACGGTGGCACAAAGGTGACATGTGCGTGTTTTTATTTATCTCGTGGCCACGAGATACTATGTTGTGGCCACGAGTTGCTAAGTCGTGACCACGAGATAGTTAAGTTGTGGCCACGAGATACTATGTCATGGCCACGAGTTACTAAGTCGTGGCCACACGATAGCTAAGTCGTGGCGACGAGATACTATGTCGTGGCGACGAGTTACTAAGTCGTGGCGACGAGATAGCTAAGTCGTGGCCACGAAATTCTTTGTCGTGGCTAGAGTTACTAAGTCGTGGCCACGAGATAGCTAAGTCGTGGTCACGAGATACTATGTCGTAGCCACGAGTTACTAAGTCGTGGGAACGAGATAGCTAAGTCGTTGCCACGAGATAATTAACCAATCAGAATACACTATATATATTATGATTTTTGTTTAAACTTAACAACTTACTTTTACATGCAACATTAATTTTTGAAAATACTGAAGATATTCACTTTGTAATTGTCTTTAGGATCATATTAGAAAATCACCTTCCAAGGTCCATCAGACAGTAATTGTTGCTATAGCTCTTTGTTGGGACAATTTTGTGACCAAATTGGTCAGTTTGTACGTACTACGGCCTGTTAACCTTGTTTATACGATAACTTGAGAAGGAATAAGTCTAGGTTTATTTTATTTGGAAGGGACATTGCCCATGGACAGTAGATAACCTATAAGGTAAACCCTTGTCTGGTGAATAATTAAAAAGGGATAAGCCATGGGTTATATAACCCAGGACGATCATTGCACCTGATCAGTAGATGACATCTAATAATTTCGAGATCTTTTGGTCAAAAATCAGGGTCAAAGTGACGTAAAGTGATGTAAAATTATTGACCAGTCAATAAGTTGTATAAATGGCCCTTTTACAGGGTGGTGAAGTAGGGGCATCCTTGTACTATAGCACATGTCTAGTAAATAAATGAAATTCATATAAATGGTGTAATCTGATCGGTTATTTATCTCGTGGCCACGACTTAGCTATCTTGTTCCCACGACTTAGTAGCTCGTGGCCACGACATAGTATATCGTGGCCACAACTTAGCTATCTCGTGGGAACGACTTAGTAACTCGTGGCCACGACATGGTATCTCGTGGCCACGACTTAAGTATCTCGTGACCACGACTTAGCTATCTCGTTCCCACGACATAGTATCTCGTTCCCACGACATAGTATCTCGTGGCCACGACTTAGTTACTCGTGGTCACGACAAAATATCTCGTGGCGCCGACTTAGCTATCTCGTGGCAACGACTTAGTAACTCGTGGCCACGACAAAGTATCTCGTGGCCACGACATAGTATCTAGTGGCCACGACTTAGCTATATCGTGGCCACGACTAAGTAACTCGTGGCCACGACATAGTAACTATGCATTAGTTCTTCATAATTTTGATATATATCATTCATCATGATAGTAAATCAACTTGTTTATGTCAACCTAACCTCATTAAAATATTGAAATACGTGAACTAGCAATTTGGAGAAAAACAAGATATTGATAAAATGTTTGTATAAGTAAGTTTTTAGACATAGCCAATGCTAGGGACTTGAACGATAGCTTTGCGTTCACCAATACAATTATTGAACAGCCTCAATCCATCCCATCCTGCATCATTTTTAGTTTTGTTGATTTAGCGTTCTTTAGGGACTTTTTCTATTTTTCTTTATATGTGTCCTGTTTCGTATCCGTTAAGAAACTATTTTGCAGTTGCATGATATTTTGAAAACTAAGTCATTATGCCTTCAGAAACGAAGTTTAGGGGGCATATAGGAGTCAGTTTGTCCATTGGTCGGTTGGCCCATCGGTTGGTCGACATCATGGTTTCCGGATGTATTGCATTTGGACCTCATGGGGTCAATGTTTATGTCACCGTTCCTATAAATAGAACAATAGTTTCCGGACAATACCTAGAGCTAGGAATGAGATATTGTAATCAAACTTGGTGTAAAGCAAGCTTGTATGAAGACCCGGTTGATCTTGCATTGGGGCGTCATTGGGTTAAGGTAAAGGTCACCGTAACTAAAAGAAGAAAAATTGGTTCCGGACAATATCTAGAGTTAGGAATTGAATGAGATATTTTAAACAAACTTGGTGTATAGCAAGCTTATATGAAGACCCCGGTTGGTATTGCATTTGGTCCCACTGGGTTCAAGATCAAGGTCACCATTATTAAAAGAAGTAAAATGTTTCCGGACAATAACTTAAATTAGGAATGAGTTATTGTAATCAAACTCGGTGTATAACAAGCGTATATAAAGACCCCGGTTGGTATTGCATTTGGACATCCTAGAGTCATGGTCAATATCACAGTTATCAAAATAGAGAATTGGTTTCCGGACAAAAACAAGAGTCAAGAATGAGATATTGTCATCAACCTTGGTCAATTGGTATTGCATTGGGACTCCCTTGAGTCAAGGTAAGGTCACCGTTACATAAAAATAGAAAATAGTTTCCGAACAATAATAAGAGATAAGAATGAGATATTGTAATCAATCTTGGTGTATAGCAAGCTTATATGAAGACCCCGGTTGGAATTGCATTTGGACCCCCTTTGGTCGACGTCAAGGTCACTGCTCCTAAAAATAGATATAGTTTCCGGACAATAAGTAGAGTTAGGAATGAGACAATCAAACTTGGCGTTTAGCAAATTTATATGAAGCTTCTGGTTGGAATTTCAATTAATTGAAATACTTCTTTGTACATAGTTGATACTTCATTTACTATTGGTTGAGTTCAAATATTTCTTCGGACCACTTATTTTTCAAAAAGTAAAAGTTGCTGGCGGGGGCATTAATCAACTTCAGTGATAGATTGAGTTCAAGTTATGTTGGATCCCCCGCCAAACCCTGATCGATGTCTTAAAGGTAAAGTAATGAAATTTACTTGTACCAACCATACTTATTATAGTATTCTACGCGATATGACCAGTAATATGACAGTGTTGCCGTTAAACCGGAACAAACAAATTAATAAACAAAGTTCCTTATCGGTTTCAAATTGGTGCTTTTTATGTTGAAAGTAGGATACTGTACTACGCCATTACGTAACTTAACGCTGCCCTCCCTCGTTATCTTTGTACCTATGTTTTGGTGATATCACAATAATTCATATAATTCATTGAAAAAATAAGTTTCGTCCCAATTTTTCAAATAAGGGTTAAAGTTTACAAATCGATCTCTGAAAACTTTGATTGATGAAATTATACTTCCAAATTTGCATGATATAAGTAAGAAAAATAAATAAGAAATCATGGCCCTGAGTCACAGCTTTTAAGTGTTGGAAATTATCCATTGTGAATATTTTCTTATATCAAATTTGAGCATAGAATATGTTTAAACAATAATTTGAAGAAATGCCATGCCATGACCTGAGGCATTTAACTTATGCTTAAACGTGGACCAATTAAATTATTATGAGCAATCGTAATAAGAAACTACCTAAGAATGCTACATAATTTGATGTCATCTATCAATTATTTCAGTAGGAAATGATGTTCAAAGGTTTTCCTATTTTTAGCTTTAGTGGCCCCTAAAAGGGGCCAATCAAATTAATATGAGCAAACTTAATAAAGTTTGGTGATCATCCATGAACTAGTTCTGTGGGAGAAGATGTCTAAAGGTTTTTTTCTATTTTTAGCTCTAGAGACCCCTAAAAGGGGCCAATTAAATGAATATGAGCAAACTTGAAAAAAGACTCCACAAGAATGCTACAAAGTTTGGTGATCATTCATCAATTAGTTCTGTAGAAATAGAGGTTTAAAGATATTTCTTTTTTTTTCAGCTTTAGCAGCCCCTATAAGGGGCCAATCAAATTAATAAGAGCAAACTTGATAAAAGACTATCCAAGAATACTACAGACAAAGTTTGGTGATCATCCATCAATTAGGTCTGTAGAAAAAGACGTTTAAATGTATTTTTATTTTTAGCTTTACCGGTTCCTAAAAGAGGCCATTTAAATAAATATGAGCAAACTTGATTAAAGACTACCCAAGAATGCTACAGACAAAGTTTGGTGATCATCTATTGATTAGTTCCGTAGAAGAAGATGTCTAAAAAAAATCTATTTTTAGCTCTAGTACCCCATAAAGGGGCCAATAAAATTAATAAGAGCAAACTTGATAAAAGTTTGCTGATCATCCATCAATTAGTTCTGTAGAAATAGAGGTTTAAAGATATTTCTTTTTTTAGCTTTAGCGGCCCCTGAAAGGGGCCAATCAAATTAATAAGAGGAAATTTAATAAAAGACTACACAAGAATGCTACATACAAAGTTTGGTGTTCATCCATGAATTAGGTCTTTCGAAGAAGATGTTTAAAGGTTCTTATTAGCCCTAGAGACCCCTAAAAGGGGGCCAATCAAATTAATATGAGCCAACTTGATAAAAGACTCCCCAAAAATGCTACAGACAAGTTTTGTGATCATCCATCAATTAGTTCTGTAGAAATAGACGTTTAAAGGATTTTATATTTTTAGCTTTAGCGACCCCTAAGAGAAGCCAATCAAATTAATATGAGAAAACTTGATAAACGACTACCCAGGAATGCTTCAAACAAAGTGCGGTGATCATCCATCCATTTGTTCTGTAGAAGAAGATGTTTAAATGTTCTTTTTCTATTTTTAGCCCTAGAGACCCCTAAAAGACGCCGATCAAATTAATATGAGCTTACTTGATATAAGACTATCCAAGAATGCTACAGACAAAGTTTGATGATCATCCGTCAATTAGTTCTGTAGTATAAGATGTTTAAAGATTTTTCTATTTTAGCTCTGTTGACCCCTAAAATGGGCCAATTGAAATGAAATGAGCAAATTCAAGTGTGACTGTTTCAAGGATGCTACAGACCAAATTTGAAGTAAATCTGTCCAGCAGTTTCAGAGTAGAAGATGATTGTTGACGCATGACGACGGACATCGGAGCATACCCCGTTGACCCTGACCCTTCGGTTCTGGTGAGCTAAAAATACGGTGAATTCTAAAATGAAAAGTAAAAACATGTTTAGTCACAAATGTAGGTTCTAAGTAAACTAATTTTAGCGTTTTATTGGTTTATTTATTTATTTATTTATTTTATTTACTTATTAATTTATTTCTTTTTTGTTATTTTTTTTCATTGTAAGACTAAGAGTCAGCAATACACCACTGAACTGCTGTCTTTACCCTACTTTGTATAGAACGTATTAACGGTTAAACAAAATCCATTCTCTATATATTCGTAATAGATACGAGTATATAAGCATGATTATTTGGCAATAAGATCAGAAGTGATCGAATCAATCCACGTGACATGAAATTCGTTGAATGGTAGTAAATAAAGTTAGGAATTTGTGAGGTAAAATTTTGTCACATTAAAATATTTTTGATAACATTTTATACATGCATTTATATATTCAAAGAACATTAAGGTGACAACAGACACTTTCCGTGGTACTCACATAAATGTCATTTAAACCAATTTATTTTAGTAATAATTGTTATTTATTTAATCTTTGTGCATTAAATGTCGTTGATCAACATAAAAAATAACATATTTGAAAAAAAAATGCCTTTGTAAATGATTGATTTTTAATAAAAATCCTAAAATTTTAAATCGTCATATCAAAGTCATTTTTTTATTTTTTTTTTTCATCAAACTTTTGGGAAAATAAACATACTTATCATATCATTGGGGAACCGTGTCTCAAATTTTTTCTATCTTTTCTCAAAAAAATATTACGTAACGTCAAACATTTTAATGCGACTTTTTTCAACCCTACATTTTACGTAATTAAAGATAATTAAGTCGCTGATTGAGCAAACAAAAATCCCTGACACGGTTCCCTCCGTAAATAAATTCCCTTTCATGTGCTTTAAACCGCATGTTAATTGCTTGATTATTAAAAAAAGTTATGCCGATTCAAAAGTTAGTCGACCCGCATCAAACGAAGTGTCATAAATCGGCTGTTCTCTCTCGAACCCCTACGTTTCACGCTAAATAATTGCATAATACACAAATATCGCACCAGAGAGGGTCACAAGTTGCGCTAACATACTCTAACAACATTTTATGACCCAGTGACATCTGACCAATTAAAAAGTTGCTGATTTAATATCAGTTTATAACAGAAAATTTTCTTCAAGATCTTAACGTGATTTACTGTCGGTCGCAAATGTCACGTGACTTTCGGTAAAATTTGAGCACTCGGGTGGGGGGGAAATGGAACGTATTTTGCGCACCGCTAGCGGGTATTTAATTGTTTCACTTTTTGAAGTTTATTATTTATTATCATCAGCATTATTATTATATTATACCAGTGTCACTCTGTCTGTGTATTCGTGTATGAAATTCCGTTAAAATATAAATTAAAATAACAAAAACTGAGCTTCTGATGGTCTTTTAAAGTCCATGGTAAATGTAAAAAAAAAACGAGATATTATATATTTCTTCCTCCAAATTGAAATAAATGCTTGACATTATATAATAGAAATAAAAAGGTATCACTCGATCATTATGATCTGACCTTTTATGACTTCTTTTATCATGAAATCATCTATGCACGGCATAGATATCCAGTTTCTACTGGATATACAATAAATTCCATACTTTGTCCCAGGTTTATTAGTACTGTGTTCGATTTACTGGCGAACAATTTATTCAGAGCATTCACTGATAATATATATTTATATCTTTTTTTATTGATTCATAGAGAAATGATCATCCTTAAACAATCTAAAATGGTTTAGAAATTTGTCAGGGACACCTTACCACAAGTCATATAGGCGTTCACATAAAAAATGTTGTCTTTTTTTTTTGTTGTTTTACTTGACATTGTTAGAAAACGAGGTTGAATGTAAAGCAAGCCGATGAATCCGTACAAAAGTCCATAAACTCAATGTAATATCTATCAGATTAACGGGACAGACAAATTATTTTCACACATTATGGATATTTTAGCAACTATATTTTAAATCAACCCGTGGTCGTGCGATTTGCCGCTATGCTTAATTATTTATATTTCATACATTATGTTACGTACATTGGCCGACAATTTCTTATTTTATAAAAATGCTTAATAAAAGGTAGACGATATTCATAAAAGATGTACGGTATTTGTACGATACATGAATTACGAGTAGTATGGACCAGTATGGACGGATAATTCACGGATATATTCAATTCAATTCAATTCAAATATTTTATTTACGTCTCATCACATGTACATTATATATATCACAATAAAAAGAATAAAACTGTTAAAAGTACATATGCCATTCAGTATAGAATTATAAGAGACGTGTAAGCAAAGCTTACATCTATAGGTAAATATAATAAAAGATCATATTTACATACTTATATGATTATATACTATACATACTTATAATAAATGAATTGGGAATGTTGTGGATCTATCATTTTAAGTTTTCATATTCCTACTAATGTGTCTAAAAGTCTATATATAAAACAATTCACTAGTCTGATGTATAGCAATTCTAATGAAATTTAAGAGAATTAAAATACTAAAATGTATAATAATAAAATAAATTCAATCTGTAAGATCCACAACACTCTATCTTAAATACCCACAACTACTAATAATACAATTCAAATGTTAAAATAAACATATATATGTAACTACCGATTTCCCTCATTGATGCCTCAACAGGGGGCGGAGCGTTATCGATAATTGACAGGTTACGCGAATAGCAGATAAAAATGGTACAGGTACCGTTTTAAAACGTTTAAAAACACATTTTTTGGACTAACTGCTTCCAAAATTAAATCACGAATGTGTTCAGAAAAGGTTGATAAATCTACTAAGCAAAGAATCTCATTTTAGGTATTTTCAGTAATAATTGACTCCGTTGTCACCTTAATTAATAGCATTATTTCAAATATGCTAACAAAATATTAAGTGGAATAAAAACATATTTATCACATAAACGTAAATGAAATGTTTTATTCAAGTTTCGGTTTTGTTTCCACTAAACTTGATTGGGCTTGAAAATATATAGATGTAAGTATTTTTGTTGCTGTTTTGTTTGGCCAACCAAAGGAAACAAGTGATTACTTGCGCTTATCTGACTCAGTAAAGTTCCAGAATATTATAAATTTTGTTCATATTTATCCATCACGTGACCAGTAAGTCAACTTCTTTCTCTCATTCTTACCGCATAAGAACGCTGCCAAAGATTAAAATGTTTGAAATAAAATGTTTGTACGAGTAAAAAGTTAGACAGAGCGGTGCAAGGGGCGTGGGAGCGATATGCTAGGTGCTTTTCGAATACTCTCAGTGGAACAGCCCCAACGTAACAAGTCTGCATGCATTTTTTTTTGCCGTTTTGGTATTCTTTAGGAACTTCTGTTTTTTCTGTTTTTTTTCCCTATTGCATCACTTCATTTCACCGAAATATGAAAATGGACTAAAAATAATTGATATAAATAAATATTTTTAGTTATTTACCTTTCTAATTTCATGTTCATTTAAAATAATATTTAAAATATCGATAGTCTACCCATTCGACATACGTTTTATTACCGCGGTAATATAAACTCCTTGTTTTCAAACTTTAAGAACAACTCTCCCCCTTCCCTTATATATGCTCTATTCATGATCTGTGTTAAAATTGGTGTTTTTCCTGTGTAGCAGGGTATTTTGAAAGTTGGGGACTGTATCACGTAGGTAAACGTTGCTTTCCCTTGTAACCTTTATACACAATTCATTGATAATTTCTAAAAGGTTAACCCCCCCACCCACCAAAAAAAAGTTATTAGCATTACTTGAATAAGTTAATTGAATTCCTATTCATTCAAAAAAGGGTAAATATTTACATATTGATCTCTGAAAACTTTGATTGATGATATAATATTTTCACATTTGCATAATATAAATAAGAAAAATATTTAAATTACAGTAGATTCTAAACAGCATGTCTATACATGTAAAAAGAATCACCAGTCAAAGTCAATAACGCGGGATTTATTACGTAACATTAGTCAAACTATTAGATATTTTTTTAATTCTAAAATAAATAAAATACAACGCAACACTGATAATACACTAGATATCACTGTGCAACTATCTAAACCATATTTTTGGTGCAAATGATTTCACGTTAAAATCAATTGCTATTAACAATAAATCTGTACATGATTTTTCTTATAAGATTTCCAAACATAAGATCAAAAAGTGATCGAATAAACCGCGTGAAACACGAAAATTCTTTGAAAGGAAGAAAAATCATATTACGGACTGGAGGTATCATTTTGATATATGATTTTTTAAGAATTTTTTGATAAATTTATACAAATAGTTTTATAGTATAAATTTTTACATGCATTTATTCAAGAAATTTTTAATATCTATTTTGCTAACTGGAATCAAAAATGGTTTTTTCGGATAATGCTTTTTCGTTGGCTTTTAAAAAAGAGTGAAAAGGGAAGTTAATTTAAAAACCGTTTGTTGCTGACAACCTACGATTTAACTTGTAATGGAAACATGGCAAATATAATAAATAGACAAAATGAATTAATATTAACAGAAAGGAAAATTTTTTTCATTATAACAAAAATACAAAAGAAATTGTTAATTCTATTTTCAGTTTCATTTCAACTGAACAAGATTGGGCTTGAAATCACAATCAGTTCTACGTAGAATTAAATTACTACTTTTGCTTATTGTTCCTTACTTCCATCCCTGTCAACATAAATTATATATTCACTTTTGAATTTCGCATCGTTTTTGTGCGCTATAAAGGGTGAATTATTTATGCGTTTTTTTATTGTTTTTTTAACTTTTAATTTATTGTTTGGGGGATTGGCAATTGGAGAAAGTGTTTTGTTTTCATAACAACAACCTTGGCAGTTAGGAGTAACATACAATACAATTTGATATTTTCCTTTTTTATGTATGTTTAGCGGCTAAGTTATTCTGTAAACTTTTATTTTTGTTATGGACTGTATATTGTATGTTAAGGAAAACTCTTTTCCATACATTTTTTTTCCATTTCCATTTCTTTCTTTGATTGTGTAAAATTATAAATATCACTTTTGTCAAAAACGTTCAGTATATAAAGATGCTTTTTGCATTAAAATGTTCAGTCCAAATAAACAGTGGAACCTCTGACTTTTTGAAAATCCATTCACTATTATATCTTTTATTCCCTGCGGTCTGGAGACCGCAGGCTATTGGTACGCGTTTAACTTTTGAGGCATGGAGGAGCACGTGACCTGTTTTCGGTACATGGAGGAGCATGTGGTCTGTAAAGCGTACATGATTGGTTAATTAACCCTTTCGAAAACCTAGCTAAATACCGTTTGCCGGTACGTTACGGATTTACCTCTAGGGAATTAGTCCGAATTAATCCTAATTAAGAACAAAAAAAAACTATTACGTGATATTTCTAATTTTCTATAATTATTTTACCGTTTAGGTGGAAAAAAAATTGAAATGAATTGTTTTGAAATTATCAATGTTTTTTTAAAATCTATCTCAAAATTTTACAAAAACAATAAATTTTTGTTGATAAAAATTCTACAAAATTAAAAATATTTTCGGGTAAGTGGCCAATCTGCCGCCTAAATAGAGATTATTTTCTGCAAAAAATTGTTTTTTTTACTTTATTTTTTCCATAAACTGGTAGGGGCTTTTTAATCTTTTTTTAAAAAAGGGAAAAAAATTTTTTTTATGTTCGACCTTCCCCCGGGTTTTTAAACGGTCCCCATTTTCCCAAAACCCCCTTTTCTTATTGACGTTTATTGGGGTCAACCAACCCTGAAAAAGGTTTATCCCCCCCAACACACACCAAAAAATGTTAAAAATAGTTCAAGAAAAAAATTTTTTTTTCTTTAAAAATTTCCCAAACGCGGGGAAACCTTTTTTTCTTGTATACTAATGAAAACCTGATGAGTTTCTGTCTATTTTTTTTTTAAAATCTTACTGGTTAACTGTTTATCAACTGTTATGTCATGTACGACATTGAGCACTTATCATAATGCTTGTAAACAATTTAGATACAACTTTGAACTCTAATTTTACATATCTCTTTCTAGTTTATCTTTTTTCAAAAAAATGCAAAAACATTCTTTCTTTTTACATATAAATCACTGACATAAACTTCTTTAACACGCTTTATAGAGTTCCCAGCAAATCCGATTCTCTAATAAAAAACTAATTTCCAGATAGTTAAAAACAATATAATGTAATAATAAAAAATATTAATTATGATTATCGATTAATAATCGATTATTCGATAGAGTACAATTTGACTTCGAATAACCCATGGATTCGAAATTTCATTTCCGATTAGTGGTACACGGCTACTACTAAACCTTGACCATAACATTAAACATAGCAAAAAAAATATTGCTTTTTATAACACATATGTAACTTGAATTCAAACGACCAAATAAAAAAAAAACACAAAAAACAAAAACAAAAAACAACAAAAAACAAAGACAATTGTGTCGAAATAAATATTTACTTGGCATCAAAGACATAACTACATGCATTTAATTCCGTATAACGTAGAACGTAAATATTAATCTAACAATTTGGGGCTGTAATATCATGATAAGAATGGATTGCAACAACCATTTGTATTCCAAATCTTTAATAAAACATAAATTTGAACACTTAACCCTTATTCCGAAAAATTTGGTATAATAGGGGATTGATAATTTTACTTAGAAAAAACTGGACGTATTTTCGAATAATGGATATTGAAATAATACGTTTCGTGTTATATTTTTTAAATTATAGAAAAGGAACCGCGGGATAATTACCGGGGGGGTGTAGAAATTCCGAAGGTTAAGACTGGTAAATATGTAAAAATTTTAAAATTGTTTTGCCTCATTAAAATAGCCAGGGTTTTACTAATAAATTCGGTCATTTATTAATTTGCACGACACCACTTCGCTCCCTTCGATTTTCACAGAAGTTGCCCTCTTTTCATAGCTTCCTCATTCTAAATAATATAATAGTTGTTATCAATTTTATACATTTCAATCCCTTTACTTTAACTACCGTATAATGTGCATTTGTACAAATGTAATCAATGTGAAACGTTTTGGGTTCATAATAGCTGGCTGAATTGTATTCAATAAATACCCTTACGATAAAGTCAAAAGCAATCGAATAATGTTTACAGATAAGAGATTCTCTGAACGGAAGTAAATTAACAAATGCAGGTAATTTTTTATGTAGCATTGAATGTTAAGGAAACATAATAATACAACACTAACGTTTTGTTTTTCCAATTATTTCTATTTATTTACAGTTACCTAAGTTTAACGAATTAAGAAATTCTGCGACTGGTTATGTATCTTTGAAAACGAAAGAGGAAGTATATTCTTGTACACTATACTATGAAACTACTTTTATTATCACTTGAAATTACATCGATACGTACCAAATAGTTGTTCAATGAGAAATAAAAAAAAAGGTAAAATGATAAACACAAGAAGGGATTCATAGTTTTTCTGTTGAACTGAACGAGCTCTTGCTTCCAATCAAATAACATTGACGGATGCAAGTTTGTCGTGTCAAGTAAATCAGTCGTTTCTTGTTTGTTTTGTTTCCTAAATTTTCATTGTTTTGAATATCATTAACACATATTTAGCTGTTAATGAAAAATTTTTGTGTAAAGAATTTTACTTTCATTAAATGCTATATCAAACTTTCAAGACAGAACAGTATTTGTTAATTGTTATATCTGTATGGAAATCTAAATATTTATACTTTTTATATACATGAAGTTCCATAAAATGGTTTAATATTCTCTTCCTTTTGTTTGTTGAGTCAGGTTTCACAAATATACATGTAAGGTTACTTATATCTTCTCAGTTTATTTAGTAATATATTTACACATACATTTCATAAATCGTAAGTTAAACGATAAAATACTTCATTTTTAGCATTGTTTCTTATCTATGGTCAGTTCAATAACCTTAATTGTACTACACCTTTCCAAGTCCGTTACCTAATATTCTGAAGTTAACAAAAGAACTGGTCATTGATGACATATTTTGACCGATGATAATTAGAAATAAGAACATAACTTTTTGAAATAAACTTTTCGAATAAAATATGTTCGTTTAATGTCGAAAACATAGTTACAAGTGAAAAGGGAAATATATTTCATTAAGAAAATATTCAAATATATCGGGAGGGAAAAGCGGGTGAAGAATAGTGAAGTCTAGTTTCAAGGTGATAAATATTTCATTCTTCCGTCAAAATAAACAAGACGTTTTCGTATCAAGTAGTGTTTGCATTTGTGTTAGATCAAGCTAATCAAAGCACAACGGCGTTATTTTGTATGAAATAAAGACAGTCTATCAACGTTATGCGTTCAATTTGTTATTGCTAATTCACTTGTACCAATTTTTTAGGCCTACTTAGTTTAGTATTCGTCGCGGTATGGCCAGTAATGTGTCAGTGTTGCCGTTAAACACAAATAAATAAATTTCCTTGTCGGTGTCAAATTGGTGCTTTTCCCTTGTAACTGGGTATTAAGTAACGACTTTATTTTTATTATATAATTATGGAGAAATGGAAGACTGTATATTATGTCATAACGTAACTAAACACTTCTCTCCTTAGTTATTTTTGTACCCATGTTTCGCTGATATAACAATAATTAATTTCTTTTATTGAACAAATAATTTAAGTTCCATTTTTTCAAAATAAGGGCAAAAGTTTACAAATCGATCTCTGAAAACTTTGGCTGATAAAATTATACTTCCGCATTTGTATGATATAAGTAAGAAAAATAATTAAAATACGGTGAATTCTAAAACGATAAGTCAATACATGTAAAGCAATCGCCAGTTATAGTCACATATGTAGGTTTCTTGTTTACTTATAAAATGAACTTGTCAAAGATCAGAAGTAATCGGATCAATCCACGTGACACGAAATTCTTGGAAAGGAAGTAAATTAATTTAGGAATTTAGGAGGTAAAATTTGTAAGATTTAAAGAATATTTGATAACATTTTATACATGTTCTAAACACAGAAATTAACATTAATTCATAGCATTTTTTCATACATGCTAAAATATTATAAGGAATAAAAAAACACAATAATCACATAAACTCAAATAAAATATGTTATTCAAGTTTCGATTTCGTTTAACTTTATTGGGCATGTAATTTTTATAGACGTTAATAATTGTGTTGCTCTTTTGTCCAAGGAAACTAGTGATTACTTTGGCTTAGCTTATCTGACTCAGTAAAGTTCCAGAATATTTTAAATGTTGTTTATATTTTCGTTGTAATCATCCATGTCATGACAACTAAATCAACTTGTTTCTGTTAGCCTAACCTCATTATAACGAAATGTTTGAAAAAAGATTTGAATAATATATTTGTTCGAGTCAATATTAGACATAGCCGGTGCAAGTTTTAACGGTCAATTCAATGCCATTAACAAAAAAAGCATTGATGCAAAGCATCAAAGGGCGTCCAAGCAAGAAATGAAGCAATTGAATTGTATATTTTTTGTAATAATCTATTTTGTTATATGAATAATACATTAATATAAGCACGTTACTTGGCGATTTTCTTTTATATTTTGAATTTAATAAAATACATACATAATATTATATTATAATTGTTATTTTTTATGGCCATAATGTAATATAGTGATTAATAATAGCAACGGATATATGCAATCATTTACAATCCATTTGTGTAACGCCTGATCAACACGTACCACACTTGTATATTGTCCTTATTATGTTATCGCAATTAGCGAAGACCTCTCCTTAAGATATCTGTTCACACTTAGTAAAAATATGACACTGGTTATATTACCATGTTGATCATGTTGAGCATTATTGTTTTATTATACAATAATTTGTAAGATCTATTTTAATATTATTTTTTTACATATTTTATGAATATTGTTTTCCTTTTTTGTGTGTTTATGTGCCATTTTAATACTGATTTTTTACGTATACTACTTCTTTTGTTACCAAACTATGTGACAAAACAAAGCTTATTTGTCTGTAACGATATCAAACCTCTACTCCAAAACCGGGAGAGACCGGACAATAAACGTGTGATACTATTCGCCGGTCTCTAGTAACAAAATAGACCGGGAGCGACCGGAAATTACCGATAGGAGACAGGCGAATAGTACATTCCTCTATAAATAGATTTTCAGACTAAGGTCATCATTCTATTTACAGCGTTCGGATACATGTACAACAATAACATACCATGTACTATAAAATGATTAATAAAATCCCGAAGAGCGAGATTAATTGACGGAAAAATTATTTCATTTGAATATATTTGCATTGCGAAATTCTCCAGTACGCTATTCATTGTACATATCTTAAATAATAAAACACCCTAATACCTATCGGAATGATCGGCTATTATAACCGACTAAAAAGCCCGAAAAGTTGCTGCCGCCCTTTCACAAAATCTGATTTCATTTAATAAGAGGCGCCGCGCTTCGGCGCGGACGCGAACAATAAAACTGGTATATAATGTAAGGTATTTTAGTAAGTAAGATTTAACGATAAGATCAGAAGTAATATAATAAATCATGTGACACGAAATTCTTTGAAAGGAAGTAAATTAATTTTACGGACTCGGGGGTAATATTAGTATGATTTAAAGAATCGTTGATAATAATTCATACATAAAATGGTTATCTAACTTCGAAAAGCATGTATTCAAGAAATAATATTTTATATTTTATTTGCTAAATGAATCAAAATGGTTTTGTCTGATTTTTATTGCTTTTAAAAGTGAAAAGAGAAGTTAATTTGAAATCAGTTGTTGTTGACAACTGCGATCATTATCAAACATAATTACAGCTATGAATTTTAATGGAAACATGGCAAATATAATAACAGAAAATATATTAAGAGAAAACAAAAATGTGCTTATAACATAAATGAAAAAAAGTGATTTATTCCAGTTGCTGTTTCATTTCCAACGAACAAGATTGGGGTTTGACTCAAAATCAGTTTAACGTATATCTAAATAACGACTCAGGGGAATCACTTATAACTTTTGCTTATTGTTCCTTACCTTCATCTACGTCGACATAAATAATATATTCACTTCTGAATTCCGCATTATTTGTGCGTATTGGAATTGTTATTGTTTTTTGTTGTTTTTTTTTTGTTTGTAACAACAACCTTGGCAATTAGGATTTACATATAATTCAATGTCCTTTTCATATTCAGACTTTATTCCGATCCATTCGTTAGGTAATAGAAGTTTTACAAGTTTCTTTTGGTATTTTTCCTACTTTATTTATGGTAAGTATCTATTTATTAAATAATTTTGTAAACACTTCATTTTGTTATTGTCTGTATATTGTTTCCGAAACAATTTTCACAACTTAACTTTGACCATAGCATTAATCATAGCATAATTATTGTATATAACATATGTAACATAAATTCAATCATAAAAAACACACACACACACACACAGACAGACACACACAAACGCACGCACGCACACACGCAAACACCCACAAAAACAAAAGCAAACAAAAATATAAAATAGCAAACATTGTCGACATATAATTGGCACCAAAGGCAAATATTCGTGCACTTAATTTCGCATTATGTAGAACGTCAAATAAATGTAAATTTAACATTTCGTTTTTAATATCAAGAATTGATAGCAACAAAATTGTTTTTTAATCTTTATTACAATCAATAACTTGAACACTTTTTTAACCGTAATCAAAATTGTATAATAAGGGCCAAAGCTTACTTCAAAATAGGACGTATTCGTATAAAATACCGGTTGAGAAGAAAATACCGTGGTTACGCTGTAATTCGTGTAAAAATTAAATTGTTTGGTCCATTATGGCACGTTCGAAATATTGTCATTGTCATTTACGACCCATCACTGTCTCCTCGATTTCGCAGCCTTTTCTCTTTAAATATTCACTCTATATAATATATAGCTGTTATCAATTTTATTCATTCCAATCCTTTTACTTTAACTACCGTATAATGTGCATTCGTACAAATGTGATCCATGTAAAACGTTTTGGGCTCATAATAGGTATGATCAATTCTCTCCATCAAATGCGTATTTGTTTTACACAGAAGAATACCCATAATTTGAAGTTAAAAGCATTCGAATAAAGTTTACTGATAAGAGATTCTCTGAACGGAAGTAAATTAAGCAAACGCAGGTCGCAGGGACATTTTTATTTGACATTGAATGTTTAGTAAATATGTGACACTGAAATTAATGTTTTTTCCCCAATTATATCCATTTATTTACTGTTATTTTGTTGTCCCCCACCTTTTCGAAGAAAAAAGGGGGATATAGAGATAGGCTCCATCCGCTTGTGATGTCTGTCTCTTCGTCCGTCTGTCCGTCTGTCACACGTTCGTGTCCGGTCCATAACTTTATCATTTATCAAAGGAATTTGTAATAGCTTTGCACAAATGTTTGTTATAATAAGACGATGTGTCATACGTAACAACCAGACCTCTATCTCCAGGGTGAAGTTCGCACTTGCTCATTCAAGGTCAATATTGTCTTTTTGGGGGTATATGACGTGGCTGGTCCATAACTTTCTTATCTTTGAAGGGATTTAGAAATACTTGCAACAATTGTTCATAATAATGAGACGATGTGTCATGCACAAAACCGGTCACCTACCTCCAAGGTCAAGGTCACACTTGGAGGTCAAATATTAACATAGTCTGTTTTAGGGTATATTTTGTGTCAGGTCTATAACTTCTTCATAGATCAATAAATTTTGAAAATACTTGGCACAAATAGTCACAAAAATAAGATGATTTTTCATGCGCAAAACCTGAACCCCTACCTCTAAGGTCAATGACACACCTAGATGTCAAAGATTAAAATAGTCTGTTATAGGGTATATTTTGTGTCCGATCTATAACTTCTTCATAGATCAAGGGATTTTGTAAATACTCGGCACAAATGTTCACAATAATGAGGCGTTGTGTTATGTGCAAGAACCAGTCGCCTACACTAAGGTCAGGGCAAAAATTAATGTAGTCTGTTATAGGGTACATTATCAGTTCGGTCTTACAAGGTCGCACATACAATTAAAAGATATCATAGTCTGTGTTTTCGTATCCAGAGAATAACTCAAAAGTATTAGAGATAAACTCGGTGTAGGATAATTGTTCCATGCCTTTTGGAAGAAAAAAAGGGATGTAGAAATTGACTCCATCTGTTTGTCCCATCAAAGAATTTTGAAACAGTTTAGCTTAAATGTTTTGTTTAGACATAATAAGACAGCCTGATAACAAAACGTGCACTAGTATAGTGATTCCAGTTTCTTACACTGACCATCCCTCACTATTTTATCTGTCTTGTAAATGGTTTGTATCATTTTGTTGTTTTGAAATATTGATAACCACATAAATGTATTTCTATTGAAACATACGATACATGGGATTTATTTCATTTTATTTCATTATGAAATAGATTTATTGTTGCATTTGAAGATCTAGCATTGATCAAAATTTTGGACTACAAGTTCTGATCCATGCCTCAATCTTTAAAAATAACACACTTTTATGCTTCATATAATACTTCCCTAAGGCGGGGGACGTTGGTAGCTCTGTTACAAATTCTTGTTATTTCTGTCCTAAGTTTAACGAAGTTAGAAATCCTATAACTGATTATGTATCTTTGGAAACGAAAGCGGAAGTATATTCTTGTATACTTACTACTTTCCTTATCACATGAAATGACAGCGATAACGTCATTGCATACGTACCAAAATAGTTTATGCTTCATTTGCCTACGTACCAAATAGTTTATTATTCATCTTAGCACTATTTCTTATATATGGTCAGTTCAATTACCTTAATTATACCACACCACTTAAAGTCTTTACACTTTACCTTTTATTTCGAAGTTAACACAAGAAATGGGTCATGTATGGCTTATCATATTTTAACTTGAAATACTTAGAAATAAGAACAGAACTTTTAAAAGTAACACTGCGTATAAAATATGTTCGCCTTATTGCAAAAACATAGTTATAAGTGACAAGGAAATGTATTTCATTAAGAAAATGTATAAGAGAGATGGAAAAGCGGGTGAAGAATGGTTAAGTCTAGCTCAGCTCCAAAGTGATAAATATTTATATTTCACTTTTGAGTCAAAATAAACAAAACAAACCTTATCAAGTAGCGTTTGCATTTGTGTTATATCAAACTTATCAAAACACAACGGCGCTAATTTGATTGAAATAAAGACGTTATTCGTTGGAATTGCTAATTCACTTGTACCAACAAGGCAGTCTGAAGAACAGCGATATCCTCTTCCGCAGTGAACATGAATGTGTACTTTTTGACTTTTTGCCAACCATGACCTTGATGTTGTGCCATACATATCATAAGCCGAAAGTTTCACAATAGTAATTATTTGTGCCAAGTAATTTAAAATCTTCCACAAAGTCAAAAAGTTATGGAGAACATATAACCTTGGCCTTGGGGGTAACAATCTGGATATTGAGCTCTATCGATTGTGTCATGGTGGGGATATTTGTGCCAAGTAACTTTTAAACCTTTGAATTGTCAATAAATCATAGAGCGAACATGAAAAATAGATGTCTTTACATTGAACCTTTGTGTGTGGCCCTGACCTTAACCCTTTACCACATATATACGCGAACCAACGCACTTTCGACCCCCCCCCCTTTTTTTAGGCCTGAAATAGTGAAAAAATGTCCTATTTGGGCCCAAAATACAGGTTTTCGTTTGAGAAATGTTTCTAAAAAAAAGTGAGCAGTTTTTTGGCGCCGCACCCTATCCAAAAGATACATCAGGGGGTTGCCAGAAGGGGGAAGTGCCCCCTTCTGTTTGGGGGTTTGAAGGGGGCGGAGTCCCCCTCATCGCAAAGAAAATTTTGGACTTGTGAGAAGCTTAAAATGATCCCAGGTCGATCATAAGGTAACGTGTAACCAACGCTGAAAAGCCTTTGACCCTATCTCAATCCCTTGAGAAGTTACAGCACTTTGAAATAAATTTTGATGGAAAAAATCGAGGCAAAATAGTGATTTTGGCAATTTTGAGATGTCCCCTCGTTGCCATGGTAACAGGAAATTAAAGACTGAGCATGTCGTTACATAGGCAATAGTCCAGTCAACATTTGTGCCAAGTTTGACTAGTATTGAAGCATTTTTCATAGTTTCATTGCAGTTTGAACTTGTAAGAGGAGGCTTTTCAGTGAAAATGGCCATTTTTCACAATATGCTCATGGGGGAAAGGGTTAACTAAAAAAATATAAATGTTACAAAACAACAATTTTTCACCAAAATTAGGTAAAAGACCACATGTTAACATGGAAAAACTAGATTTTGGGTGATTCCAAAGTTTTTCATCATTTTTTGTTAACCCTTTACCACATATATACGCGAAACAACGCACTTTCGACCCCCCCCCCATTTTTTAGGCCTGAAATAGTGAAAAATGTCCTATTTGGGCCCCAAACACAGGTTTTCGTTTCAGAAATGTTGCTAAAAAAATTGAGCACATTTTCGGCGCCGCACCCCATCCAAAAGATACATCAGGGGGTTGCCAGAAGGGGGAAGTGCCCCCTTCTGTTTGGGGGGTTTGAAGGGGGCGGAGTCCCCCTCATCGCCAAGAAAATTTTGGACTTGTGAGAAGCTTAAAATGACCCCAGGTCGATCATAAGGTAACGTGTAACCAACGCTGAAAAGCCTTTGACCCTATCTCAATCCCTTGAGAAGTTACAGCACTTTGAAATAAATTTTGATGGAAAAAATCGAGGCAAAATAGTGATTTTTGGCAATTTTGAGATGTCCCCTCGTTGCCATGGTAACAGGAAATTTAAGACTGAGCATGTCGTTACAAAAGCAATGGTCCAGTCAACATTTGTGCCAAGTTTGATTAGTATTGAAGCATTTTTCATAGTTTCATAGCAGTTTGAACTTGTAAGAGGAGGCTTTTCAGTGAAAATGGCCATTTTTCACAATATGCTCATGGGGGAAAGTGTTAAGGGGTTTGACTTTATTATTGTGCTATGCGAATGGTGTCCTAATGGTGATCATTTCTGCCAAGTTATCTAAAAAATTGCAGAGGTTTAGATGTATATAGTCTAATAATGGTGATCACTTGTGCCAAGCTATTAAAAAAAATCAGTGGTTAAAACGTTATGGAACGGACACGAAATATAGACTTTAACACTTGACCTGTAAGTGTGACCTTGATCCTAGGGGTAACAACCCAATTTTTGCGCTCTGCACCTTGTCCTAAGATTGTGATCACTTGTGACAAGCTATTTTTAAAAAAACCAAAGGTTTAAAAGTTATGGAGGGGGCACAAAAAGCAGATTTTTTTTATATATTTGACCTTTAAGTGTGACCTTTACCTTGGGGAAAGCAACCGAATTTTTGCGCTCTGCACATGTTCTTATAACGGTGATCAATTGTTCAAAGTTATTTTAGCGGTAAAAAAGTAATGGAGCGGACACGAAATAAAGCCTTTTTATTATGAGATGAAGACTTTTTAACATTTGACCTGTAAGTGTGACCTTAACCTTGGGGATAGCAACCCAATTTTTGCGCTCGGCGTAATGGTGATTACTTGTGCGAGGCTATTTTCAAAAAATATTGGTTTAAAAGTCATGGAGCGGACACGAAATGTAGGCTTTGATTTATGAAATGAAGAAATTTGACCTTTAAATGTGACCTTGGCCTTGGGATAGCAACCCAATTTTTGCGCACTGCACATCGACTCATTATTGTGATCACTTGTGCCAAGTTATTTTAAAAGTTTTCAGCGGTTTAAAAGTTATGGAGCGGACATGAAAGTGTTACGGACGGACGTTCCTACTGAGTTGACATTATGGGGTTTTTTCTTTGATCTCCTTTGATCTCTAAAACCCCATAAGCAACGTATTTGCACCCCATAAGCAACCTTTTTCCTCACAAGTACCGTCTATACGGATTGAACATGGATATTCACCCCACATCGTCATTTCAGTGAGCTCGGACAGACTGACAGACGGACAGGCCATTTCTATAATCCCTTTCCGCTATGCGGAAGGAAATAAATAAACAAAGGTCATTGTCGGTGTCACATTGGTGCTTTTCCATACATTATTACGTCATTACGTAACTAAACGATGCCCTTTTTTGTTTTTTTGTACCCGTGTTTCGCTGATATCACAATAATTCATTTCTTTAATTGAACAAATAAGTTACTATCCAATTCTCCAACATATAGGCCAAAGATTACAATCGATCTTTGAAAACTTTGATTGATGAAATGTTTGAAAAATGATTTCAATAAAATGTGTGTACTAGTAAAAATTAGACATAGCCGGTGCAAGGAACATAAGCGATAGCTAGTTGCGTTGGAATACTCTCAGTGAACAGCCCCAACTTTACAAAGTCTACATCATCTTTTGTTTTGCCGTTTGGCATGTTTTAGGAACTTTTGTTTTGTTTTTTTCTGTTTTTCTATTTTTCTATTTTTCTCTTGATTTCACCGAAACTTGAAAAGGACTATAATATTGATATGAAGAAATATTTTTTAATTTTAATTATTCACCTTTGTAATTTCATATTAAATTAAAGTTATATCTGAAATATCGATAGTCTACCACTCGACATAATTTTATATAACGCTGTAATAAACTCTTTGTTTCAACTTTTGAGAACACTTCAACTTTCCTTATATATGTCCTATTCCTGATCGATGTCAATATAGGTGTTTTTCTTGTGTAGCAGGGTATTTTGGAAGTTGGGGACTGTATTACGTAGGTGAACGTTGCTTTCCCTTGTAACCTACATATACATGTTTTGCTGATATCGCAATCATTGATGTTTGTTAAACAGTTATCACCTATAGCCCCCCCCCCCTCCCCCAATAAAAAAGGTTATTAATTTGCTTATTAAATTACTTGAAGAAGTAAGTTTAGTTCCTATTAACTAAAAAAATATGTAAAAGTTAACAAATTGATCTTTGAAAACTTTTATTGATGATATTATATTTCCATATTAGCATGATATAACTAAGAAAAATATTTAAAATACAGTAGATTCTACAACGAAATGTCTATTTATTTAAAAATAATCGCCAGTTAAAGTCAATTACGCGGATTTTATTAAACCTATTAGATATTTTTATTATTCTAAAATAAAATGAAATAAAATACAACGCAACACTGATAATGCACTAAATATCACTGTGCAACTATCTAAACCATATTTTTGGCTCATAATTTAACATTAAAATCATTGCTATTAAAATCAATGCTATTAACAATGAATCTGTGCATGATATTTTACTTATAAGATATCACAATAAGATCATAAGACAGTAGTGAACTAATAAATCCTCGTGACACGAAATTCTTTGAAAGGAAGTCAATCAATATTACGGATTGGGGGTATCATTTAATATGATTTTAAGAATCTTTGATAAAAAAAATATACAAAAAAGTTATATATAACTTCTACATGCATTTATATAGAAATTTATATTTTATTTGCTAACTGAATCAAAATGGTTTCGTCTGCTTTTCGTTGCTTTAATAAAGTGAAAAGGGAAATTAATTTTAAATCGTTTGTTGCTGACAACTACGATTATCAACAAACATTATTACTGTCATATAACTTGCAATGGAAACATGGCAAATATGATAAATAGACAAAATGAACTGATATTAAGAGAAAGGAAACCTTTCTTCATTATAACAAAAAAAAAGAAGTTGTTTATACCAGTTTCGGTTTCATTTCTACTGAACAAGATGGGGCTTGTAATCAAAATCAGTTCCTTACTTCCATCGTCGTCGGCATAAATTATATAATTATTCACTTTTAAATTTCTCATCGTTTGTGCGCTTAAGGAACTATTTATCGTTTTTATTGTTTTAAACTTTTCATTTCATTGGCGATTTCATTGGAGATTGCTTTGTTTTCATTACAACGAATCAGCAGTTAGAAGTAACTTATAATACAATGTACTTGTCATATAAATGACTTCATCTGATCCATTCGTAAGGTCAAAGAGCTTTTACAAGTTTTTGATATCTTCCTTCTTTATGTATGCTTAAGTAAGTTTTGTAAGGTCTGTATATTGTATGTTAAGGAAAACTCTTTTCCATACATTTTTTTCCATTTCTTTCTTTGATTGTGTAAAGTTATAAATATCACTATTGTCAAACACGTTCAGTATATAAAGATACTTTTTGCATTAAAATGTTAATTCCAAATAAAAAGTGGAACATCTGACTCATTGAAAATCCATTTACTATTATATCTTATATATACTAATGTAACCTGTATGAGTTCCTCTGTCTATTATTATTTTCTGAATCGTACTGGTTAACTGTTGATCAACTGTTATGCCATGACATTGTACCACATTGAACACTTATCATAATGCTTATAAACAATTTTGCTACAATTTTGAACTCTAATTTTACATATCTCTTTCTAGTTTATCTTTTTTTTAAAAATTGCAAAAAACCTTCTTTCACTTTACAAATAAATCACTGAAATAATCTTCTTTAACACGTTTTATACAGTTCCCAGCAAATCCGATTCTCTAATAATAAAACTAATTTCCAGATAGTTAAAAACAATATAATGTAATAATAAAAAATATTAATTATGATTATCGATTAATATCGATTATTCGATAGAGTACAATTTGACTTCGAATAACCCATGGATTCGAAATTTCATTTCCGATTAGTGGTACACGGCTACTACTAAACCTTGACCATAACATTAAACATAGCAAAAAAAATATTGCTTTTTATAACACATATGTAACTTGAATTCAAACGACCAAAAAAAAAAAAAAAAAAAAAAAAAAAAACCATACAAAAACAAACAAACACACAAAAACAAAGAGAAATGTGTCGAAATAAATATTGACTTGGCATCAAAGACATAACTACGTACATTTAATTCCGTATAATGTTGAACGTAAAATAAATCTAACACTTTGCTGTCAATAGCAATGACGCAACACCATTGTATCAATTGAAATCATTATTCCTTATTCGAAATTGTATAATAGGGACAAAAACAATGGACGTTTTCGAAAAATGGATATCGAGTAATACTTTCGTGTTATATTTATCTATATAGACTATGTGTATTGAACAGGACCGAGCGACTAATGCGGATAATACCGGATGTCTAGAAAATCGGTGGATAGACTGTAAATCATGTAAAAATTAAATTGTTTTGTTCATTATAGCAGGTACGAAATATTGTCATTATTAATTACGAACCCGCACTCGCTCCTCGATTTCACAGCAATTTGCTCTTTTAATAGTGCTCATTATATATAATATGTAGTACATGTAGTTGTTATCAATTCTATACATTTCAATCCCTTTACTTTAACTACCTTATAATGTGCATTCGTACAAATGTAATCAATGTGTTCATAATAGCTGGCTGAATTGTAAATTCGTATTTGTTTTACACAGACGGATACCCTTACGATAAAGTCAAAAGCAATCGAATAATGTTTACAGATAAGAGATTCTCTGAACGGAAGTAAATTAACAAACGCAGGTAATTTTTTATATGACAATGAATGTTAAGTAAACATAAATATACAACACTAACGTTTTGTTTTTTCAATTATTTCTATTTATTTACAGTTACCTAAGTTTAACGAATTAAGAAATTCTGCAAATGGTTATGTATCTTTGAAAACGAAAGAGGAAGTATATTCTTGTACACTATACTATGAAACTACTTCCATTATCATTTGAAATTACATCGATACGTACCAAATACTTGTACGTAATGAGAAATAAAATTAGGTAAAATGATAAACACAAGAAGGGTTTTATTCAGGTTTTTCTGTTGAACTGAACGTGTTGTCGCTTCCTTTCTAATAACATTGACGGATGCAAGTTTGTCGTGTCAAGTAAATCAGTCGTTTTCTGTTTGTTTGATTGATTTATTTGTTCCCTAAATTTTCATTGTGTTGTATATCATTAACACATATTTAGTTATTAATGAAAGTTTTTTGTTCAAAGAACTTTATTTTAATTAAATGCTATATCAAACTTACAAGACAGAACAGTATTTGTTATTTGTTATATCTGTGTGAAAATCTAAATATTTATACTTTTTATACACATGAAGTTCCATAAAATGGTTAAATTTTCTCTTCCTTTTGTTTTGATAAGTCAGGTTTCACAAATATACATGTAAAGTTACTTATATCTTCTCAGTTGATTTAGTAATATATTTACACATACATTTTCATAAATCTTAAGATAAACGATAAAATACTTCATTTTTAGCATTGTTTCTTATCTATGGTCAGCTCAATAACCTTAATTATTCTACACCACTTCAAGTCCGTTACCTTATATTCCGAAGTTAACAACAGAAATGGTCATTGATGACATATTTTGACTGGTGATAATTAGAAATAAGAACATAACTTTTTGAAATTAACTTTTCGAATAAAATATGTTCGTTTAATGTCGAAAACATAGTTTTTACTCAGTGAAAAAAGGAAATATTTTTCATAAAAAAATATATACCAAAATATAACGGGAGGGAAAAAGCGGGGTGAAGAATAGTGAAGTCTTGGTCCAAAACGATAAAATAATTCACTCTTTCCGTCAAAATAAACAAGACGTTTTCTTATCAAGAAGTTTTTGCATTTGGTGTTAGGCCAAGCTTATCAAAACGCAAACACAATTGGTATGAAATAAAGACAGTCTATCAACGTTATGCGTTGAATTGTTATTGCTAATTCACTTGTACCTTTTTTAGGCCTACTTAGTTTAGTATTCGTCGCGGTATGACAGTAATGTGTCAGTGTTGCCGTTAAACACAAATAGATAAATTTCCCCTTAATCGGTGTCAAATTTGTGCTTTTCCCTTGTAACTGGGTTATTAAGTAACGACTTTAATTTATTATATAATTATGGAGAAATGGAAGACTGTCTATTACGTCATAACGTAATAAACACTTCTCTCCTTTGTTATTTTTGTACTTATGTTTTCGCTGATATCACAATAATTAATTTCTTTTATTGAACAAATAAGTTTAGTTTCCATTTTTCAAAATAAGGGCAAAAACTTACAAATCGATCTCTGAAAACTTGGCTGATAAAAATATACTTCCGCATTTGCATGATAAAAGTAAGAAAAAATACTTAAAATACGGTGAATTCTAAAACGAAAAGTCAATACATGTAAAGCAATCGCCAGTTATAGTCGAAAATGTTGGTTTCTTGTTTACTTATAAAATGAACTTATCAAAGATCAGAAGTAATCGGATCAATCCACGTGACACGAAATTCTTTGAAAGGAAGTAAATTAATTTAGGAATTTAGGAGGTAAAATTTGTAAGATTTAAAGAACTTTTGATAACATTTTATACCTGTTCTAAAAACTTAAATTAACATTAATTCATAGCATTATTTCATACATGCTAAAAATATTTTAAGCAATAAAATAAACATAATAATCACATAAACGCAAATAAAATATTTTATTCACGTTTCGGTTTTGTTTAATTTAATTGGGCTTGGAATTATTAAGACGTAAATAATTTTGTTGCTTTTTTGTCTAAAGAAAACTAGTGGTTACTTTAGCTTAGCTAATATGACTCAGTAATGTTCTAGAATATTTAAAATGTTGTTCATATTTTCGTTGTAATCATTCATGACATGACAACTAAATCAACTTATTTCTGTTAGCCTAATCTCATTGAAACCATTAAAACGAAATGTTTAAAAAAGGTTTGAATAATGTATTTGTACGAGTGAATATTAAACATAGCCGGTGCAAGTTTTAACGGTCAAATGAGTGCCATTAACAATAAACGGGTATATAATGTAAGGTATTTTAGTTAGTAAGATTTAACGATAAGATCAGAAGTAATCGAATAAATCCTCGTGACACAAAATTCTTTGAAAGGAAGTAAATTAATTTTACGGACTCGGAGGTAATATTTAGTATGATTTAAAGAATCTTTGATAATAATTCATACAGAAAATGATTATCTATAACTTCAAAAAGCATGTATTCAAGAAATAATATTTTATTTGCTAAATGAATAAAAATAATTTTGTCTCATTTTTATTGCTTTAAAGAGTGAAAATTTGAAATCAGTTGATGTTGACAACTGCGATTATCAAACATAATAACTAATTTATTTATTTAGTGAAGTGAACAGGACAACGCGCCTTCTGCGGATAATACCGGTTGCGAAAAAAAAGTGGTTACTCTGTTAATCATGTAAACTTTGAATAGGGCCCGTATGTCTCGTTTACTTTCACTTTCGATTTACCACTTCCGGGTACATCGGCAGACTTATTTACCGTTACGCATATAGGTAACCCGAAGAACTCGAGAGATATAGAAGTTCAATTTGTTTCGCTCCTCTTCAGATTTGAAGGAATGGAAAGCACGGGTCAAAAAATGCAGGTAGATCAGTTATCTGACGGAAAACGAGGGATTTATAGATTTTAATAAAACTAGTTTATTTTTCGGATAGTGACAATTGTTTCGGATGTTTTGTCAAGGTAGTGAATTCTAGTTGTTTAGCTTTTAGTATTGTTTTAAAACTACTGATGTGAGAAATTTATTCAAACCATATTAACTTATTGAAATAATCAATGGAGAAACACTTTAATTCTAGTGTATATTAAAGTAAAGTTAATATACAAAATTCGGACATTGCACAGTAATTCGGATATTTCTTCCCTTCCATTTCATTTTATCAAGATTTCAATTACTTACATTAGTATAATAAAATCCAGTTTCCAAGTAAAAGTTTTGATAATTAAATATTTGATGGATAGATCATCGATTGATACAAACTTTAATTGTCTTGTTCCATTTCTAACTATGGAGAATAGTATCAAGGCACTAACACTTATGTTTTTATTCTCTTCCTTTTTCAATTATATATACATGTTAATGTGATATCTAGCAAATTATGATTGAATTAAAAAATATAATATTTAAATAAACCATTTCAGATGTGTAGACAGGGAAGTATATGACAAGTATAGAATAAACAGTTGTTCACTATGGACCATTAATCAACTGTTTGCACTGCCTATGATCCTGAAATATCTATACATCAAAGGTAAAATGTAAAATAATTGATTAATTTTTAGTTGAGATTGGAAAGATAAACAATTATCAAAATATTTAAATAATTTTTGGATTTTACTGCATGATAATTGATAAGTAAATAAAACATGAAAAACAGTCATGAAGATCAATATTTTTGACTGTTATATATTATGTGTTGTTGTTTATCTTTAATGTTTATTTACTTCAAATATTAAATTTTCTGTCAATCATGGCCAGCTTATTATGACAAGTGTAAATATCATTTCTAGTGTTTTACTCAGTGAAATATATTCAGGTCTTACACTTGTAACAACATATTTATTGATTTTTCATTCTGCAGATAAAAAGGAAAAAGATGAAGGAGAATTTGTCCATGAAGACCTTTATTGCAACTACCATCTTCCAGTTCCTTAATTTGAGAATGATATCAGAGAACACACAGTTACAGTGAAATATATGTTTAATATAAAACACTGAGAATAGTCAAATGTACTTTCCTGAAGAAGATGAATGACACCCAGCACAAAAATCTTAATGTAAAAGAGTATGATTTTATGGTGTTTGACACTATGAGTCCTTAATCTAGTTAACTTGTTAATGTCACAATGATAGAAACAGAGAGAAATTTCCACATTTCATTGCAGTTTTAAGTATTAAAACTAGATACTCTATATATACCAAAGTAGAAAACACACCAGAGATAAGGATTTTCATGGAATCACAGTATAGTCATATGTCATTATGGACATTAAATGACTATGAAGTAAATATGAAAAAGAAATAGCAAAAATATTATATATCATCTACTACTAATATTGTGAGGTAATCATTGATTAGCTCACAAATTTGCATTCAAAGCTTTGATATCACTGACCCATTTTTCAATTAGAATATGATTTATAACTCTATGATAATTTGTTCATGTTAATTTTAAAAGTCTTTACATTTGTAAAAGGAAATATTCTTATTCTTGTATCAGTAGACATTCACAGTGTAAATTTACATTGTCCAAAAAACTAATAAGAATTTCAAGTGCTTTCCTGAAGTGTTTCTTCCACTGGAATATCAGTGCGATATATATGCTAAGCAGTGCACTATAAATTGTGTAAAATAAAAGTTTTTCAAACTTATGAACTGTTTTCTGTTTCTACTATTTGGCATATATTTATAGATGTGCTTGATCATAAGGGTTCATCTGCAAAATAAGTGCCACTGTGTACTTTAATTCTCTAACAGCAAATAGCTAGATTGCTTGAATATGCAAGCATTGACTATATTAAATACTATGCATGTCATTTGAATTTTGTCTGTCCTGAAATCGAAACAGACACTATCTAAATAATATTGATGAAAAGTTCTTGACAGCTCTTCAATGACTACATTTACACATATGTACATGGACAAAAGTTAAAAGCATTGTGTGTTGTTTTTTTAAACATTGACAATTTTGAAACAGTCTCAATGGGTATATTAATGTATCAGTGATGTAATTGTTTTGTATCAAGTGCAAACCCTAAGTTTTTCATGTTGTGTATAGATAATTCACTTTTGGCCAAATCTCAGCAGGTTCAATACATTATAAAACAGGTGATTTGAAACCCAAAGAAGTATATGGTATGTAATAACTGCCCCTCTGACACTAAAATCTTTCAAGGAATGCAGAATTGCAAGTCTTCTCAAATTTTGTGATTAAGAGACATACTTGGGCTTTCAAGGGCTAGCAAGCTAGTGTTTTGCTACATAATACTCAACACAGATGAATTGCATTAATATTGTTTACTCTGGTATTACTACCTGCCATGTACAATGCAAATCATGGCTTTTCTAAGACCAGTGAAAGGCTATAACTGGAAGGAAATTTACACATCTTGCCTCGGAAACAAGTTTTTCTTTTAGATGACTTTTTTATTTTATTTAAATGATGGTTATAGATGACATTACTTTTACAATTGCAGTGATTATTGTGGTAGTATGAAATGAAACTCAATCAAGATAGAAACATTTTAATGCAGAACATTTATTATCTTTTTACCATTCTTGTCACCTTACAAGTCTATTTATAACAAATTTATCTTAACTGTTTTGAAACTAAATGATGCCTGGCTGAAACTGTTTTGGACAGCCATTTGCAGAAGATAAATTATCTTTGAATAATTAAGTTAATACAAAGTTACAGTTGACAGGTTATTTATTTCTAACAAAGACATGTTATTTATTTCTAACAAAGACAGATATTTTTTTAACATTTTTACACTGATATATATCTTTGAAGTGTCTTCAACCTTAGTTTTTATTAGAATACAAACATTCAGTCAGACAGTTTACACAAGACATGGAGCTTTAAGAAGCTTTAATTCAGTCAAAATCTGTAATGGCAATGTCTCTACCACTATGTACTCCAAGACTGTGTATGGACATTTTCTTTCAACTATGTCTGGTGGTAT
This sequence comes from Ruditapes philippinarum, assembly GCF_026571515.1. Taxonomy (NCBI): domain Eukaryota; kingdom Metazoa; phylum Mollusca; class Bivalvia; order Venerida; family Veneridae; genus Ruditapes; species Ruditapes philippinarum. The sequence continues at coordinate 7,591 of NW_026857599.1, read as the reverse complement.
CACTATTTGGTTTCTAATCTGACGGTGAACACTCCAAAATAAATCAAGAGCCATGACTCCAACCATGAAATCATATACCTGCATACAAAGAAAATTTATCATGAGTTGAAAGCAATAATAATTGGTCAGCTATAAATTTTAACCATTTCATCTTGTTTTGAATAGAAAAAAATGTTGAAAAGGAAGAAACGAAAAAATGTGATAGTGATTTAGTTCTTTTAACCATTTACTGAACATGATTTAACTAAAATATATGACCCACTTACTTGAGAAATATACTTTAAACAGTATTTAACATGAATTAACTACGTATGCCAAACTGTTTGTTTATTTAGCTACACTGTAATTATTTACAAAAACGAGAACATTATGTTATACAAGAATATTTATTTTTCATTAATGTAGTTGAAGTAGCTTTAAGTATATATTTCTTACCAAAACGATTTTACAGCAGAGCATGCATGTGTGTTTACATCGGATACCAGTTGACGTCTTTCATCTCTACACTTTCCTCAGTCTAAATATCTACAGGAGCAAAATTTTTCATTAAATTTTATGACAATTTATTAAGAATTGGTAATATACAGCTTGACTGTTTGTGCTATATAAAGATAATAATAATAATAAATAATATTTTTAGTTAGAAGAAAATATATTCAACTAAAACACACAAATAATGATATTGAAACGTTTTATCCGAAATATGCCCTGTCCGAAATTTCTAAACATTATATACTTCTGACAGATAATCAGGTAGCGCTATAGAAAATTGATAAAATCAAATTCACAAGTCTAAAGTTAGATGCGAATGATGATGTATCAAATAACAAATCTATTAGATTTACATGGACATAAAAATATTACAACATTTATTGCGATAAACTGAATTCGAAATGACACACCCACCAGAAGATTATACGAAGTTGTCTTTCATTGATACTTGTTCACTTGTTACTTGAAACTATTTGCATTTCGTTAAAAACAAAAAAATTCTGCCAATTTCCACATATCCTTTGCTTTTCCGTGTAAGTTTTACTTTAATACCGGCATACAAGTATTACCCAATATAGATAAGCAATGTTGTTGATATTTGTTTGTACCCGGAAGTGCAAAATATCGTGAAATCTCGCAAGTCACATGACGAGACTTACATACCCTATTGTCTCGTTCATTAAAGCACGTTCGGAATATTTTCATTGTCATTTACGACACGCAATCTCTTCTCGATGTCGCAGCCCTTTTCTCTTCCAGTGTTCATTCCATATAATATATATAATTATCAATTGTATTCATTCCCATCCATTCACTTTAACTACCGTTAAATGTGCATTCGTACAAATAATCCATGTGAAACGCTTTGGATTCATAATAGGTATGTTCACAAAAGCATAACTTAACGATGAAATCAAAAGCAATCGGAAGAAGTTTCCTAAAAACAAGATTCTCTGAAAGGAAGTAAATTAAACAAACGCAGGTAAACTATGACATTGGATGTTTATTTAAGAATATAACACTGAAATTAAGTTTTTGTTTTCTGCAAATTATTTCTATTTTTTAACCGGTACTTTTTTCTGTCGTGAGATAAACGAATTGAGAAATTCCGTGACTGTTTATGTATTTTTGAAAACGAAATAGGAAGTATATTCGTGTATACTTATATTTTTCATTATGACATTAAATTAAATCGAATGAAATAATGCTATACTAATTAACTAAAGCTATTAATTTCACTCAGTTATTTATAATGGATCGTTTTCACTATTCATCGCGTGAAAGGTGAATATTATCAGGTTACATTTAAATTATACCAAACAAGGAAGTATAATTTGACTATTTTCAAGGAACGTTTGAGGTGTAATTCGTATAAGTAATTCTTGTTATAGTAAGATGAATCATAGGGTTCATTATAAAAAGGTGATTTAAATACAAGTTGATAGTTTTAAATATAGTATAATATAAATTGATAGTTTTAAATATAGTATAATATATAAGAAAAAAATGACAAAATCTTATATAAAAATGTAAAGAAAAGGATAACAACATAAAAAAGACAAAACTTGGCTTATCTCAAATAAAAACAGAAAGAAACAATGGAAAATGTGATTCTAAAGAAAAAGAGACAACAAGGAATACCAGTTTGCTTCTTTATACAGAAGCATGCGAGGGGTCAATTTGCAGCAACTACCGGCTCCGGATAAGTTTTAATAATAAAAAATCGTTAAAGAAGCAGCAAAATTTCGGTACACGGTTCCTTCGGTCATAAAATTATAGTGCTTGGTGATAATATAGCTACAATGATTACAGTCACTATTTTTTGAAACATGAAATAAGAAAACGCTATTTAGAAATCAAGCCCTAATGTTTATAGTATTCCTTGGTAATTTGTTTTATTTATATATCCAAAGTTTTAATGCCTTTCTAAAGTCTTTTTCAATCAGAATGTGGTCTGATCTGATAAACACATATCATTATTTTACAACGATTTTAAAATTGTTGAGCATTTTGCCATATTATAATACTTCACAACTTAAATATCCTATTTAAGGCTTTAAATACTTTTCAAAACTAAGCATGTTGGGCTGAATTTTATTTGTTCACTCTTAGTTTCAATCATCTACCAAACAATCTATCAAGCAACTACAAATTGCTCTAGATGAAGTATATCAAATAGATATTAACAATTGAGACATGATATTCTATACTATCATTTATGAACAAACTATTTGTCGTTTCATTTGTTAATTAGTTAAATTAACTGATTTAAATTTAATTTTAGAGATACATATTTTATTTTGTAAACAACCATATTTATTGGATATTTGTTCAAGCACTTTGCAATCTCTTTTCAGTGATTCAAAAATGGCAGGTTCCGCATTGCTTGCGGTTGCGTTTGACTTTGGTACAACATACAGTGGCTACGCTTTCTCGTTCAGGAATGACCCGTTGAAAGTCCAGACTAACCAAGGATGGATAGCTGGAAGCGATCAGCTTATCTCACTAAAAACACCAACGTGTGTTCTACTCAATTCAAGTGGGCAATTCGACTCGTTTGGGTTTGAAGCTGAAAATAACTTTGCTACACTTGCAGAAGACAATAAACACCATGGCTGGCTATTGTTTCGAAGATTTAAAATGATTCTTCACAGCAATGAGGTAAATTTGATAAAAAAGGTGCTTAAAACTTAATATTAAATAACGATCGTTATAAAATATGACCCATTGTTTCTCTTGATAAACATTTGCTAATCGGAGTTTCATATGAGGTGTTTACTTGAGTACTGATATATACACCAGCACTTTCCGTGTTCAATTAAATAAAAAATCGTACATGTACGTATATACGTATAACATTTAATAAATAAGACTAATACAGAAAATAAATCTAAGAAGGCAAAAGTGTTGTGAATAGTTCAAACTTATGTTTTGTTTTCAAAACTTAAAAGTTTTTATAATTTTTGTCCTTATAAACTTTCAGACTGGAGGCTGAGCATGTTGATTACACTATTGTATTTGTATTATAAAAATTGTACACGTTTTACAATGATACAGTTACGATTTTCTTTATTATTACAACTATTGTAAGGCGTTCGTGGCCGAGTAATTAAGGTCGTTGACTGTAAACAACATGCCTGTTGGTTTCAATCGAAACTGCTGTGTGAGGAAGCTATCCAGCTAGCCTATGGAACGTTGGTGGTCCTTTTTAGGTGCCGTTCTTGCCTGAAATAATGCAAGGAAGGTTATCCTCCAACAATAAAGCAAGAAAGTCGCCATATGACCTATACTTTCTTGGTGCGACTTGAAACCTAACCAAATACAAACAAACAAAAACTATGGCTACATTCCAGAAATTTGAAACAATGTGCCAACAAGATTTGAATTGAAAATCAATAATTTTATTGAACGTCGTAGTGTCAACTGTCAACAAAAATATCTAACAGCCGTAAAGATAATTATGGTAAACGTTATAAACGTTATGAAGACGATAATAATATATAAATGACAATAATAAAAATTACGATTATGACATGGTAATAATCTTTGTGTCTAATAATCTTTTGTGTCTAGAATCTGTCAAGATCGACCACTGTTGAAGATATAAACGGAAAATCAATGCCAGCATTGACAATTTTTACAATGTCCATAAAGTTTCTAAAAGAACATTTCACTGATGCACTTAACAAACAAAAGACTGGGATTGAGGACAAAGATATACAATATGTTATTACTGTACCTGCCATATGGAATGATAATGCAAAGCAGTTTATGCGTGAAGCAGCAGAAAAGGTAACTACTTCTTTGAATACAATAGGTAAATTTGATATATTTCTCTTTCCATTCAATTGACTTCCTTTTAAGTCAGTGTGCAAACGTTCAAAAACTGGAACATAATAGGGTCCGTATGTTTCCTTTTAATCTAAATAATGATATTACTGAAAAGAAACACACATGTTTAATGAAATTGTACGCGTAATGTATGGTGATCAAGGATAAAAATGAATTACACAAATTATTTGTAAACATAAGATTTGTCAGATTTATGTATAAGCAATCGGCCCTTGAAATGATGTAAGATATTAATCAATGCAAATTCAAAGGCAAATGACTCGAAAACAAGCTCATTGATCCTCATTTCTTTCGCTTAAAATTGTTCTGTTGGCTAAGATAAACCAAGTTAAAAAATGTTATTATACTGTCTTCATCCAGCATAATTACTTATTAAAACTATTGTTTAATAGTTTCACTCAAATGAATTCCTGTTTGCATTTTATGTCAAATCGATATGTTTTATTAAAAGGCTGGCATAGAAAAAGCACACCTAAAACTGTCTTTTGAACCAGAAGCAGCATCTATTTGGTGTCAGACAATTACTACAGATGTCCAGGAGACATGGTCTAAAGCAGGGAGACAATACATGGTGATCGATCTCGGAGGTTAGTCAAGTAATGTTGAAATATCAATTAATTATACTCCATGGCGATGAATACAATGTTCTTACGAAATTAATTGAAACCATCCTTGTAACAGTCTGTATGATTTCTATGTATTGTATTGTTTTATAATCAAATTACACATCGTTAAGATACTTAAGACAATTGGTTACATGTTGACAACTCATGCGTTAAACCGGCAGCTCAACTGAACCAAAATAATTGATTTAATTAGAAATTATGATTTAATGATATTTTAGCAAATATTTTATCACATAAAGCAGAAAGAAATCAATGAATAACACTTGTTATAGAAAATCAAGACCTTTGCATAGAATAAATAACACAAAAGAATTTAGCCAAAATAATATGATAATACTTTCAAAATTAAAATATTTTAAGTTCCTAGAAGATGGTTGTATATTCATTTGAAAACATTCTTTACAATAACTTATTGTTTCTAAAATATGTTCTTCTCATGCAAATTTTAAGTAATTTAATAATAAGTGTATGTCATACGAAATATATGACATTCCATAAAAATAGAATGTTGTTTTTAAAAAAAAAACAAAAAACAAAAAACAAACATGACATTTGAATGCTTTAGCTTATATGGATTATTTTCAGGAGGTACTGCAGATATATCTGTGCATGAGAAACAAATCGATAACACATTAAAGGAACTCCACAAAGCAAGCGGTGGTCCATGGGGAGGAACAGTTGTTGACGACAATTATCTAGAATTCCTGACCAATATATTTGGGAAAAACACTATTCAGAGATTTAAAGACGAACAAATGGAAGACTACTTTCAATTGCTTAGAGAATTCGAAATAAAAAAGAGAAGCATTAAACCCGAATCAAATGGTATGATAACATTCAGGCTGTCTGCATCACTAAAAGAGCTCTATCAGAAGGGAAACAAACAATCATTAGAGAAGAAACTTGCAAAGTTGAGATTGTCAGATAGGGTAACATTTACCGGCGACAAATTGAGAGTTGAAGCTTCCGTCATTAAAAAGTTGTTTGAGTCCCCGATCGATAGCATGATTGAACATGTGCAACAGATTCTTGCAAAACCAAATATGCAAAAAGTCGAAACAATCCTTTTAGTTGGTGGGTTTAGCGAGTGTAAATTAGCACAAGACTTAATACAGAAAGAATTACAGCACAAGAGAGTCATTATCCCAGAAGAAACAGGCCTTGTCGTTCTAAAAGGTGCAGTACGGTTTGGACATTTTCAGAATATTGTACGTTCGAGAATAATGACCCACACGTATGGACTGTCTGTCGTTGAAGATTTTGTCGAGAGGAAACATAAAAATGCCAAAGTAAAATTCATAAATGGTCAAAAACATGCTGATGATGTATTCTGGATTATGATTCGAGCTGGAGAAGAGGTAAAAATCGGCAAAGTAATTTCTAAAGGTCCATTCACACCAGTTGCTCCTGACAGGTCGTCAGTTATTGTATATTGTACAGAAGAAATGGATCCTGAATACACAACAGACATCGGTTGCAAATACATGGGAACGGTAGTAGTAGACCATGCAAATGGCAGATCGGAAAAGGATAATCAACTAGAGATCTCTTTTATATTTGGTGACACTGAACTTTTCGTAAAAACTGTTAATATCAGAACGAAAGAACAATTTTCTTCGTATATGGACTGTCTATAAAAAAGATGGTCGTCTATTCTACAAATGTATAAAACTTTAGCATCCAAATAATTTGCAAACTTTGTTTTGCATGCAAATACCTTCTGTATTTAAAATAATAAATAGAAGTGAAAATGTTAAGTAAAACGAGTTATGATGATACATTTTCTCGACTATTTCTTTTTGTTATTTGTTTAATATTCAATAAGGAGCAATTGATGCAATGCTTCAGCCTTTAAAGTCATCTCTAGAATTTGACTATTTTCATGGAACGTTTGGTTATTGCTTTTTAAGAAACGTTGAAAGGAAGATGGATGACAGTGTCTTTTATAAAAAGGTTTATGTAAATCAGTTAAGATTGAAATATTGGAATCTTTTAACTTAAAGACAAAATGAGATATAAAAATATTGAAAAGAAAGAAATAACAACATAAAAAGGAAAAAACTCGGCATACGACATTAAAAACTGAATGAAATCAATGGAAAGTAAGCTGCTAAAGAAAAAGAGACAACTAGGGATATCAGTTTGGTTCGTTAAATAGATGACTACAATGTACATGTACATTTTACTTTAGTGGCATTTGAACTAATTGTAACAATGTTACATCCGGATTAATGAAAATGTTACATTTTCAAAAATCAAAATACCATGCAAATATTTTACACTGATAGATCAAAAGAAGTATTCTGTGTTGGATTTTCAAACACTGCATTTGAGGTCAATGAAGAAAGCTAACAGTAGGGGAGATATGAGAGAGTTTGAGTTTGGAAGGCAAAGGCGTAGAGGCGTTTGACGTAATCAATTAGTGTATTGCGTTATGTGTGTTGCATCAGCCGCGTATTATTACACCCGTGGGCAGAGAACGCGTGAAAGTAGATGCTTATCACACACGATTAATTAGTGTCATTTATGAATAATATTTATATTTAGAAAATGTGTATTGGTCATAGAAAAAGATGCTTATCAGTGTCAATAAATCAGAAAAGAGATTTATTTTTGCGCTT